>NW_006238996.1:620495-641325 GCF_000226075.1 Solanum tuberosum | reverse complement strand
GGCTACTGAATGTCGGGGTCCCAAGAAGGACAAGAAGAAGGATCAAGCAAATTTGGCAGAATCCAAAGGAGAGATGGACGATCTTTGTGCAATGCTTTCAGAATGCAACTTGGTTGGAAATCCAAGAGAATGGTGGATAGATTATGGTGCCTCATGCCATGTTTGTGCCTACAAAGAATTATTTTCATCATATACTCCAACACCTACAGACGAGAAGTTGTTTATGGCAAATTCCACTGTTGAAAAGGTGGAAGGAACTGGCAAGATCCTCCTAAAGATGACATCAGAAAAAGTGGTGACTTTGAACAGGGTCTCGGATGTTCCGGAATTACAAAAGAACCTAGTTTCTATACCAGTTTTGACTAAGAATAGATTCAAATGTGTATTTGTTTCTGATAAAGTTGTAGTAAGTAAGAATGAGATGTATGTAGGAAAAGGTTACCTCACTGAGGGCCTTTCTAAACTCAATGTAATTGCAGTTAATATGAATAAAGATTCTGCTTCTTCTTACTTTCTTGAGTCTAAATGTTTATGGCATGAACGTTTGGGACACGTTAATAACAAAACCTTGGGAAAACAAACTCAATGTAATTGCAGTTGATATGAATAAAGATTCTGCTTCTTCTTACTTGCTTGAGTCTAAATGTTTATGGCATGAACGTTTGGGACACGTTAATAACAAAACCTTGCGAAAACTGATTAACTTAAATGTTTTGCCTAAATTTGAGTGCAATAAATCAAAATGTCAAGTTTGCGTTGAATCTAAGTATGCTAAGCATCCTTATAAATCTGTTGCAAGGAATTCATATCCCTTAGAACTGCTTCACACTGACATTTGTGACATGAGGTCAACACCAACACGTGGTGGAAAAAAGTATTTTATAACTTTTATTGACGATTGCACTAGATATTGTTATGTCTATTTGCTAAATGGTAAGGATGAAACAATAGATGCATTTAGGCAATATAAAACTGAAGTTGAAAATCAGTTGGATAGAAAGATCAAAATAATCAGAAGTGATAGAGGTGGAGAATATGAATCTCCATTTGTAGAAATATGTTTGGAAAATGGAATAATCCATCAAACTACTGCTCCTTACTTTCCACAATCTAATGGAATTGCGAAAAGGAAAAATCGAACATTAAAGGAAATGATGAATGCCTTACTTATAAGTTCAGGTTTACCACAAAACTTGTGGGGGGAGCTATCCTTACAGCAAATCGAATACTTAATAGAGTGCCTCATACGAAGACACATGTTATTCCATATGAGAAATGGAAAGGTAGAAAACCCAACTTGAAATATTTCAAAGTGTGGGGGTGTCTTGCCAAGGTCTAGGTTTCCTATACCTAAGAGGGTGAAAATAGGGCCTAAGACTGTGGATTGTGTATTCATTGGATATGCCATAAATAGTAAGGCATGTCGATTTTTGGTTCATAAGTCCGAACATCCGAATATTCATGATAATACGGTAATGGAATCAGATAATGCTGAATTTTTTGAACATATCTATCAGTATAAAACTAGACTTGAGTCATCTAGTGGGGGGTCTAATCAACCTCGAGAAGAAGCAAAAGAGAATGAAACCAATGAAGAGAGTCCAAGGCACAGTAAACGTCAAAGGATAGCTACTTCATTTGGATCTGATTTTGTAACATTCCTTCTTGAAAGTGAGCCTCAAACATTCAAAGAAGCGATGTTGTCTAGCGACTCAACCTCTTGGAAGAAGGCTGTCAATAGTGAGATTGAATCAATCTTAAGCAATCATACCTGGGAGTTGGTTGATCTTCCTCCAGGGAACAAACCCTTGGGTTCAAAATGGATCTTCAAAAAGAAGATGAAAGATGATGGAACTATTGACAAATATAAAGCAAGACTTGTTGTCAAAGGCTTTAGACAGAAAGAAGGTCTTGATTATTTTGACACATACTCGCCAGTGACTAGGATTACATCAATTCAGATGTTAATTGCCCTAGCTACAACATACGGTCTTGAAATCCATCAAATGGATGTGAAAACCGCCTTCTTAAATGGAGAGCTGGAGGAAGAGATCTACATGGAACAACCTGAGGGCTTCGTAGTTCCCGGCAAAGAAAAGAAAGTATGCAAACTTTTTAAGTCACTTTATGGACTAAAATAGGCACCGAAACAATGGCATGCAAAGTTTAATCAAACCATGTTGTCAAATGGATTTAAGATCAATGAGTGTGATAAATGTGTTTACATTAAAGACACTACGGATCAGGAAGTCATTGTATGCCTATATGTGGATGACATGTTGATAATGAGCAAGGACATTGCCAATATAAAAGCTATTAAGCGTATGCTTGCTAGTAAGTTTGATATGAAAGATCTAGGAGTAGCCGATTTGATATTGGGAATGAAGATTCACAAAACTCCTAACGGTCTAGCATTGTCTTCAATCTCATTATATTCAAAAGGTACTTGAAAAGTTCAAGTATTTGAATTTCAAAAAGGCAAAGACCCCAATTGATTGTGAACCTTAATGTTGCTAAGAATAAAGGTGAAAGTCAGTCTCAATTGGATTACGCCAGAGTATTGGGAAGTTTGATATGTGTCATGAATTGTACACGACCAGACATAGCCTGCGCTATAAGTAAACTGAGTCGATACACAAGTAATCCCAATCAAAATCATTGGTAGGCAATGAAGAGAGTTTTGGAGTACTTAGAAGACACTCAAAAATATGCTTTGCATTACAACAAATATCCAACAGTTCTTGAAGAATATAGTGATGCAAATTGGATTACTGGGTCAACTGAAACGAAATCCACGAGTGGATATGTTTTCACTATTGGTGGAAGAGCAATATCTTGGAAATCATCCAAACAAACATGTATAGCTCGCTCTACAATGGAGTCAGAATTCATCGCCTTAGACAAAACAGGTGAAGAAACTGAATGGCTCCGGAATTTCTTAGAAGATATTCCGTTTTGGCCCAAACCAATGGCCCCTATATGCATACACTGCGATAGTCAAGCTGCATTAGGAAGGGCAGGAAGCGTTATGTATAACGGGAAGTCTCGTCACATAAGACGAAGACATAACTCTGTTAGACAACTACTCTCTGGTGGAATTATCACAATTGACTATGTAAAGTCAAAGGATAATGTGTCGGATCCACTTACAAAAGGCCTAACTAGAGAGGGAGTTGAGAGATCATCGACGGGAATGGGACTATGGCCGAGAACAAGTCATCGTGGCAGTAACTCTACCTAGAAGACCGGAGATCCAAGATCTAGGTTCAAGGACATCAAACAAAGTCATAGATGACGGTTCAAAATTGTCAAAACTTATTTTATGGTCCATTCTCATGATGAGACAATGTTCAGTAACCAGGATAAAGGCATAAGGACTTTTTAATGGTTTCTAAGTTTGATACAGGGTATATCAAATGGTGTATCTACGGGATAACACAGTTAGAAACCCCTATGTAAGTGTGAAATGTAAGCCGCTTCAAGGAGAATCTGGTAAGGCCATTTCTCTAAGCACTTATTAACCGAGATGTGTTCATGGATGAAATGAACAAAACAATGAGAACCAAAAACAGTTCAAGGGTTGATTGTGTGACTTATGTTGTCTAGGTATACATCAAAGCTTGACGGTTCAAAGATACCAAAACTACCGATTGACTGAGTATATCTGATATATGTTCACTACGGAAAGTTTTAAAGGAAAACCTACTTATCCAGATGCGATTAACCCTTACTTACAAGACACATAAGTTTTTCATGCATATGTTTTAACTATACCCATTCCCCATTCATGTGGAGGATTGTTGGGTTTAGCAAGGTGTGAATGGGAAATAAGAAAGAGAAAATTGAAAGAGGAAGAACCAATGAAAGTGGGGGAACCAATTTTGGAGGGAAAATGAAAAGTCATTTTTACCATATTGGTAGAAGAAAGGAAATTGTTGTCCTTATATTAGGAAACACCTCTTTTAGTTCTTAAAGGGTTAAGAAGAAGGTGCCCCCTCGCGCCGTCGTCGTCGGTCACTCGGCCTCGGCCTCGGCTTCGGCTTCGGCTTCAGATTTGGATTTGGATTTGGCAAATGACGTGATTGATTGATAATATTTTTGGACAAAATTTATTTAATCAATCTTGTTAATTAATTTCTTTTCTCTTATAAATTAATTCAGAATGTTAGTTAAATAACATAATTAATTTAGTGCAACAGAATTTATTTGAAATTAATATGCAACGATAATAACGTTTTGACGAGACATGTTCCTTCCGAAAAGTCGTTATTTTTCCCAAAAGACACAACGTTCTGTAAAAAACGGGTCTGAACAGAATTGTTTGAACAGACGCATTCCTTGCTGTAAATGGCTATAAATAGAGATGTTTTTTTTGGTTTTCACCACTGAAATTTCTTCCTCTCTACATACATTTTCTTACATAAATAAAATTATCGATCGCCTGAGTATGTGTGTGCTCTTGTTGTTGTTATTGCGTTCACTGAAGTTATTGAAGTTTGAAGTACCACTACTTCTTTAATAGGTTAATCCGTTTTATCTTAGGAGGAATTAATCTGCAACCTCGGGTACAGTAAGGGGATTAAATTTCTTAAGGAAACACAGTGGTTTCTATGGACTCGGATTAAAATCATTCTGTCTATTTCATCTAATTTCTGTTTCTGTATTTTTGACTAACCTGAATACAGGAGATAACAAAATGTTACCATATGTAATATGTCATCTGTTTAGCTATACAAGGTAGTTTTTGTAGTACATTCACATTTCATAGTATGGTATTCTTATTATAATTAACTGTTCATTAATTAAGAAGTGGGTTATTTGACTACTTAATCTGAAAAGTGCTTTTGTCAATACTAGAGCAACCATTAATGTTTGATCAAGATTTCAAAAGTGTTTCTATGTGTTCTCAAATAGTAGCAATAATACATAGTCATAAAAAAAGCGACCGCATAAAGTTCAAATCCAAGCGAAAATCTTCCCTAGATTTTGCTGACTAAATCAAAGTCACAAGACGACGACAATAACAACAACATAGTAATACTTAATGGTGATCTCACAATAAAGTGGAATTTGGAGACGGTAAGACGACGACAACAATATAATAGTACTTAATTAACGCTACCCCTTACTTCGACCTCGACTGTAACGCTACCCCCTACTTTGACCTCGACTGTAACACTACCCATTTACTTAAGTAATATCCTAAGCCTCTCTCTTAGCCCTTTTCTCAGCCTAATCTAATTTCACAATTCTATTAGTCAAGGTTTTTGAAAGAAAATCTAACAGAAGTAGGAAATATATCGAATAGGATGTCTTGAAATTTAAAAAAAAGCTTATGTGGCTCCATCTCGTTTTCTAGATTCTTCATCAATCCAAATTGTTTCTATTTACATCATGATATGTCTCTAGCATTTTCCTCAATCAATCATCTTCTTTTTTTTTTTTTTTTTTTTTTTTTTTTTTGTTATAAATTTGTTGTGTTTCTTTTTACATGTAAAAATTTCAATAAAATTTTGAAAACTAAGATCTTGCTTTAGTTTTACTCGATGAAGTAGCTAGGCTATATAGAGAACTTGAAATTTTTTGTACTGATTCTGTATATCATTTTTTTATCAATATTGTTATGATTACGGTCCTAGGAAGAATGTGTACGTTTTTTTTTATTTTCTGTTTTTTCTCCCCATTAGACTTCTTTAATTTATATTTTTATTTGGGCTCAAATTAGTCATTTGTGACTTTATTGAAAGTTTGCTGACTACTAACCAAAATAGAAAATTTATAGTTGGTTGTGTAAGAGAAATTAATTTTAAATACTAAAATACACTTCTCATTTGGTATTTTTTTTTCATATTTTAAAAATATTATTTATAACTATTGTATTTTATTACTCATTACATGTATTTTATTATAGAATATTTATCATTTAAAAAATTTATATAAAAAAAATCACATGGAATGCACGTGCAAAGTGCGTGTCCAAAAACAAGTTTTATTAATAGGTATTATCTACATTGTACATATCCCATCTTTGCTCTCCCAAAACCTCACCTATGAGATTCCATTAATCTATAAAGTTTGACTAACACAACATGTATATAAAATATAAAGTTTTTCTTATTTTCATCGCCTAACTTCAATGTCAAGCTAATTTTCTTCAACAAAAAGGGATTGGCTAGGATTTCTTGAATTCTCAAAAAAAAATAACTTCTATCTCTTTACACCCGCTTACCAGATTGTAATTGTCATCAATCTCCGATTATCTTTGTTTTCATCATGATATGTATCTTAGAATTTCTTCACTTGCATGGTTTGATTTAGTATCACTTTTTACCATCTTTGATTGTTAGAGTTCCAATAAAACTTGCAAATAGGAGATCTTATTTTATTTAGCTTTTTTATACAGAAAAGACATAAAGTCACTACTGAAGTTGTCTCGAATTTTAAAAAGACACCTTAACTTTGCAACCGTCCTATTACCCCACTAAACAATTATGAATTGATATTATTATATCATTTTTTTATCAGCCCTAGATTTTAAGAAGCAAGTGTGTTCACACACCAATCATTACATGACACGTGTTAATTTAATTAAAAATATAACTTTTTTTCATTTTAAGTTTTTTCTTTATCTCTCTCTCTCTCTCATAATTTTTAACTTATTTTAATTTTGATTTCATCTTAAATTCTACTTCATCTTCCACCCCCACTTTCAATCTGATCCATCCCTCCATTTTCTTTCTTTTTCTTCACCTCCCACCCTCACCCCACCCTCCACGTCAAGTGGAACCTCTCTCCCTTTTTTTTTATTTTCCATTTCTTCTTCTTCTCCAATCAAATTCTTTATTTCAGTGATTTTTTTGTAAAAAAAAATCATACTATTTTCTAGACTTTATTGGATTATTGATAAAAAAATTAATTGTTTCTCTAAGAAACTTTAAAATTTTGAAGGTATCATCAATTACTCTTTTCATATAACTTCAAAATTAGAAATAATAATACTAAAAGAAACAATGAATTCCCCAAAAATTGAAAGAACTTGATTGAAATTGGATATAAAAAACTATATGATACCTTCTAATCGTCTTGAAATCTAATGAATTTATCAAATTGTTCGAAATGTAAGAAAATATTTAGATCAAGTTTTAAAATTAAAGAGAGTAAAACTAATAATAGTAAAAAAAAAAGGAAGGTGAAGTTGTGGTAAAAATGGTGACATTGAAAGTGAGAAGCTTCAATGGAGATGACAATGAATTTTTGAAGAAGAAAGAAGAAAGAAAGAGAAAAAATAATAAGGAAAAAAAGTTAACATAATAAGAAATTATATTTTATAATAAAATACTTGTAAAAATAAATTTATATTAGTTATTTTAGGTTGCTCACTCTCTATGTAAGGTGGACAAAAAATGATGTAATAATATTAGTTCAAGATTGTTTAGTGGGGTAATAGGACGCCCGCATTGTAATGCCTCAAAAACCTAACAAACTGACCAACAAGAAAGTTGGTAAACCACCGAGGGGTTCACGGACAGTGAAAAAAAACACGGTACATCGACCTGCTCGTGGCTCACACCCAACCAACGTGGTGGACCATGGAGCCCCTCATGGGTTGTGGATCCCCACACGAGCCGTGGTATGGCTCGTAGAAGTGAGGTAGAGCCACCAGGGCTCAAGTGTGGAACAACAAAGTCCTCCACGGGCCGTGGATGGGTTCGTCATCTTGACCCAGCAGGCACTAACCCCACGTGAAGAACCACATTGGCCTTCACACGGTCCGTGTAGTGGATCGTAGATGGAGGTACCAAGAACCAGTAACACTGGCCAAGAACTACGACCCACTTGACGGGCCGTGGACCCATTGACGGTCCATCAGAGGCCTCGTCGATGGACTTTGTAAGCTTTTAAGTTAGGGTCATTTTGTTCTTTTCCCCTAAGCGTTGGACATTTAAACTACGTCGTTTAATACCTAAATTATGTCATTTTACTCAGTCTTAACCTAATATTCTAGTCAGACATTACCCAGAACCCTCATTCACCAAAACTTAGAGCAAAAGAGAAGAAATAGACGCCAGTTTCCCAAGAACAAGCAGAGGTGTTCTTCAAGTTTCAGCCCTGAAACACAAAGGATTTCTCCATGAATTTAGTCACAAGGTATGTGGGATTTCACTTGTGGGTTCCTTTTACCCACTAGGTCCCTAGAATTCATGTAGTTCCTTGATTCTCCATATCTTGTTTAGACCTAGGGTTTCTATAACTTTGGAGATTTGTTGTGATTTAGTTGTTGTAGTATTCTTAATCGAAATAGCATGTTTCCTCGAAAGTTTTCTTAATTCCTTGAATAAAAACTCAGAAACCTAGTTTGTGTAGATTATCTTAGTTCATGAATTACATTTGCTAGGTCAGTTAAATAGATAATCATGCTTCAGATTTCGAATGTCATATTATCAGTATATAAACGTTGTATTCTCAGTTAGCATGTCTGTATTTTGATCTATTTAGTATTTCAATTTCATTTTAGTCATATACATATTCAGTTGGGAGTAGACTTAACACCGAGTTGGACTAGGGTTCAGCGTACCCTCATAGTCCCAAAACTACGTGCCCGCATAGGATTATAAGTCCCCTCTGTTGTGCATCAGATTTAGTGATCACGCTAGTCATGCCTTTATACCCATGGCAAGGTATATTGGGTCCTCTCGATGGGGTGTATATATCGGACTCCGCGTTTAGCTCACGTGGTTTATGTCGGTTAATATTAGCTCCCACAGTCAGACTCTTAGTGTATTTGACCAGGTTTTAAGTATATATTTCAGCATTTAGTTCAACATGTTATCTTCATGATTAGTACTTGGTCATTGCATTCAGCTTAGCTTTTCAGTTATGTTACAATATTTTATATTCCTGCTCAGTTTATGCCATTGCTCAGTTATGCTTTGTTCAGCTCATATATATTTGTTCAGCTTAATATATATATCCTGCATGCTCAGTACATTCCAAGTACTAACGCATACTCTGCGCTACATCCTTTCATGATGTAGGTTTAGGTACTCAGCATCGAGATCACGCATAGATCGATTCTTGATTCGCAGTCAACAGCTTCAGTGGTGAGTCCTCATGTTTCGAGGACAATAGGCATGCTTTCATTTAGTCTTTACTTTTAGTTTTCAGTTTTGTTAGAGTTAGCTGGGGGCATGTCCCAGCAACTCAACTCAGTTAGAGACTTTTCAGACATAGTAGTAGATTCAGCTTGAGTTGCTAAGTGGTTATTTCAGTTATCACTAAAATCTTTTTTATATATTATTATTCAGACTAGTTGGGCTTGTTCCTCTTTAGATATCTATTGATTTAGTTTCCACTTAGTTCATGTTTACTTAGTTATATTCAGTATGTTCACGATATGCCATATTCAACTCAGGGTTAGCTTGGGGTCTCTCGTGATCCTAGTTCTCGTGTTATGTCAAGGGATAGCCTCGGGGTGTGACATGCATAGTTAAGTTGTCTTTTTGAAAATTTGGGACAAGTTCATGTGTCACATTATGTCTTTTCTCTTTATTATATATATATATATATATATATATATATTATTCCCATGAATTATTAAAATAGATGATAGACAATTATAATTTGATAATTAACTTTTTTCAATTAGCAATATATTAGTTTTTTTTAATAATTTGTAAGACACTAATAGACATATATAAATTATTGTGCCTTCCTTGACTCAATCAATTATATCTTAAGTAAATTCTTATGGATTATTGTTTTGAATTTTTTTTCGATTGAGTCAATTGTTGCACAAGCTATAGAAATTATTCTAAGAGTAGATATATTTAAAAATAGAATTAAGACTTCATCTTATTGAGTATGCTAATTAGAATAAAAAATTTACTTGTATAATATTTTGTATAACTTTTAATTACAAAAATAGGTCTATATCATCAATATTGTAGTGATTGTAATGCCTTAGAAGATGTTCAAAGTTAAGATAATGTCTTTTTAAAGCTAATTATTTGATAATCTAATTAGTTAGAGATTGAAATGTCTTAGAACACATCTCAAAGAATTGAAGACAATTTTACAAAGCTAATATTAAAACATGATTGATTCAAATTTAAGTGAATTAGAAAAATTAAGAAGTCAAACGTAATTGCAAATTTAATTTCCTACATTTTTTTAATTATAATCACATCAATCATATTTTAAGAAAATAATAAAACTTTTAGAATATGTGGTGCTCTAGCTAAAATATATAGTATAAATTTTCTTGATGAACATGATTCAAGTTGTGGTACTCTAGCTATCTCCACCAATAGATTTATAAAGAGAGCAAAAATGTGTACCCTATTTTGACTACATTGATAGTACAACTCAAATTTGATAGCTTGAATATATAAGTTATAATTATAAGAGTTTAGTGATGACTAAAACAACACTTAACAACTCGAGCTGAATCTACTTCTATGTATGAAAAACCTCTACTGAATTGAGTTGCTGGGACATGCCCCCAACTAACTCTAACAAAACTGAAAACTGGAAATAAAGACTAAAATAGAAAGCATGTCTATTGTCCTCAAAGTATGAGGACTCGCCACTGAAGCAGCTGAAATCGAATCGAGACTCGATCTAAGTGTGATCTAGATGATGACTGCCTGAATCTACATCATGAAACGATGTAGCACAAAATATGTGTCAGTACTTGGAATGTATTGAGCATGTAGGATATATATATACTAAGCTGAATAAAGTATATAAGCTGAACAATGCATAAATGAGCAATGATATAATCTGAATAATGATATAGATATGTACTGAAGTATAACTGAAAGATAAACTGAATGCAATGACCAAGTACTAATCATAAAGATAAAATGTTGAACTGTATACTGAAGTAACTGGTGAAACTCTGGTCAATGCACTAAGAGTCTGATTGTGGGAGCTACTATTAACCGACATAAACCACGTGAGCTAAACGTGGAGTTTGATGTATACGCCCCATCGAGAGGACCAAATATACCTTGCCAGGGGTAAAAGGCATGACTGTGGCGTGATCGCTAAAACTGATGCCCAGCTGAGGGGACTTATAAACCTACGCAGGCACGTAGTTCTGGGACTGTGAGGGTAAGTTGACCCCTAGTCTAACTCGGTGCTAAGTCTACTCCTAATAACTGAATATTCATGAAGCTAAAATGCACTAAATACTGAATTGCTCAAACTAGTGACATGCTAACTGAGAATGCAATATTTATATACTAGGAATGTGACATTCGAAATCTGGAGCATTATTTTCTGTCCAACAGACCTAGCAAGTATAACTCATGAACTAAGAAAAATTACACAAACTAGGATTCTGAGTTTTATACAAGGAATTATGCTAAGTTTCCAACAAAACATGATATTATGATGAAGGATACTACAAAAGCAAAATCACCATTAATCTCCAAGGTTTTATAAGCCCTAGGTCTAAACAAGCTATGAAGAATCAAGGAACTGACAGAAAACTAGGGACCTAATGGGAGAAAGGAACCCACTAGTGAAATCCCACATATCTGGTGACAAAATCTATGGAGAAATCCTTTGGATTTCGGGGTTGAATTTTGAAGAACACTGCTGCTTGTTCTTTAAAGAAACTGGTGACTCTTTCTTATCTTTTCTTTCTAACTTGGACGATTTTTGGAGAATGAGGGTTCTGGGTATGTCTCACTAGATTATTAGGCTTAGACTAAATAAAACGACGTAGTTTAGGCATCAAACGACGTAGTTTAAGTGTCTAATGCATAGGGAAAAGGACCAAAACAACCCTGACTTAAAAGATAACAAAGGCCATTCACGGTGGGACTAACAGGCCGTCGTTTGAACCAATGCCCGTCAACTTGGTCGTGGTTCGTGGTCTGCCTGATAGGGCTTCACTAAAATGAGCATAGCTTTTTACTCCGAGCTTGGATTTTTGCAAACTTGGTGGCGTTGGAAATATGATTCAATTATCTTTAATTTGAGAGGTCATGGGAAACATAGTTCATTTATATGCTAAAAGATATGATCGTTTGAAGTTGATCCAAAAGTCATTTCCCTCTAATTAGTTGCTGACCCTTACCTATGGTCTGTAGGTCCAGCCACGGACCGTACTGGTCGGCCGTGGGTGGGATCAGAGACACCTAAGTCTGAAACCCAACGATGGGACCCCACCAACGGTCTGTGGTCTGATACACGGTCCGTCGGTGGCTTCCGTTGGTCCTGACACCAAATCCTGAAAAGCTGCATTTTTTCCATCTTATTGAATCCAAGGTGATACATTAATACTACTAAACAAGGATTACAATCTCATATTCTTTGATGCACAATCACAATTTATAATTACTCTTAATAAATGTATTTTAAGTTAAATAAAATTAATGTTATTATGAGTTATAATTTCTTGCAAGACTTGATTATTGACTGTTTTGGTAGAATATAAAAGGCGAATAATTTTTTAAATAAATAAATATTTTTTATTTCAGTTGTCAATTAAAGAGTCACTTAATTCTTTGTTTTATTAAATAAAATTATCTTTTTTCCAAAGAAAATCTTAAATTTCTTTAAGATATCAGCCTTAATGGTGGATAGCCAGATGAAAGAGACATTTCTTTTTAAGTGAAAATAAATGTATTTACAAAATTACAATTATGAGTTATAATTTCTTACCCGACTTCGTTATTGACTGTTTCAGTAAAACATGAAAGAGGAATAAAGTTTTAAATAAATATAACTTTGTGATTTCGGTTGTCAATTAAATAGTCATTTAAGTTTTTGTTTTATTAAATAATTTTTTTCAAAAAAGATATTAGATTGCTTCAAGATACCCCCTAGCTTCAACATCACGTTAATTCTATTCAAGAAAATTGATTCGCTAGGCTTTTCTAAATTCTCAAAAAAAAAACTTTAATATCTCCATACTCGCCTACGAGATTCTAACATAGTTTTGACTTTTCACCAATCTCCAATTGTTGTTTATTCAAGCATGGTATACCTCTTTGAATTTCCTCACTTGTCTCTTTTGATCTAGTATAATTATTTACACTCTTTGATTGTTGTAAATTTGTGGTGTTTTGTTTCGCGGATTAGAGTTTCAATAAAATTTTGAAAAAGCATATCTTATTTTATACATGATAGTTAATTATAATTTGATAATTTTTTAATTTTTTTTTAGCAATATCATGTTTTTTAAAATTATTTGTAAGACACCAATATATATATAAAAATTATTCTGTGCTACATAACATAACAAACACTTATATCTTAAGTAAATTTGTATATGTTATAGTAAACTATGTAGAATATACGTAGTTGATCAATCGCAGTTTATGACTACCTTTAATATATAAATATTAAATTAAATAAAATTGTAATTATGAATTATAATTTCTTACCAGACTTCATTATTGACTGTTTTTTGTAAAATATAAAAGTCGAACAATGTTTTAAATAAATATATTATTATTTTTATTTTGGTTGTCAATTAAGTCATTTATTCTTTATTTTATTAATATAATTATCTTTTTAACAAAAAAAATATTAAATTCCTTCAAGATATCAGGCTTAATGGTGGATAGCCAGATGAAATATACATTTTCTTTTAAGTGAAAGTCAATATATTATAAATTAGATAAAATTGTAAGTATGAGTTATAATTTCTTACAAGACTTCGTTATTGACTGTTGTGGTAAAATATAAAAGTGGAATAAAGTTTTTGATAAATATAGCCTTTTCTTTTCAATTGTCAATTAAATAGTCGTGTAAGTCTTTGTTTTATTAATTTTTTATTTTTTCCCCAAAAATATTAGATTTCTTTGAGATCACATTGATCTATAACGTTTGACCAACCCATCATATATATGAACTATAATGTTTCCCTTATTTTCATCGTGTAGCTTCAACGTCACACTAATTTTCTTCAACAAAATAGGTTGGGAAGGATTTCTCGAATTCAAAAACTTTCTATCGATTGCTCCATACCTGCTACCAGAGTCTAATATAATTCTGACCGCTACCAGAGCCTAATATAATTCTGAATTTCCACCATGGTATGTATCTTAGAATTTTCTCACTTGTCTTATGGATATTAGTTTTAAAAACTTTATTAATTGGGTTAAGTGTTGCACAAACTATCAAAATTATTCTAGTTGTAGAAATATATAAAAATATAACCAAAACTTTATCATTTTCACTTGTATAATATTTTGTATTACTTTTAATTAAAAAAATATGTCTTAATTAGTATATGAACTTGTGTCCATAAAGATTAAATATATTCCTTAATTTTGAGATATTGGTAATATATAAAAGTCGAATAATATTTTAAATAATTATAGTTTTTTTATTTCGGTTGTCAATTAAAAAGTCATTAATTCTTTATTTTATTAAATAAAATTACTTTTTATTCAAAACAAATAAAATTGCTTCAAAATATCAGCCTTAATGCTGGATAGCTAGATGAAGTGTATATTTTCTTTTTAGTGAAAATAAATGAATAAATTAGATAAACTTGCAATTATGAGTTATTAATTTCTTACAAGACTTCGTATTGGATGAGTTGGTAAAATATAAAAATGGAATAAAGTTTTTAATAAATATAGCCTTTTGATTTTGATTGTCAATTAAAGAGTCAATTAAGTTTTTATTTTATTAAATAAAATAATCTTTTTTCAAAAAAATATTAGATTTTTCAAGATATCAACCTTAATGATGAATAGCCAGATGAAGTGGATATTATCTATCAAGTAAAATATATTTATGGCTACTAGCTTAAAAAAATAACTTTGACCAACACATCATATATATATATATATATATATATAAACTATAAAGTTTACCTAATTTTCATCGCCTAGCTTCAACGTTGAGCTAGAATTACTTGAATTCTAAAAAAAAAAAGCTTATATCACTCTATACTAGCTTACCAGATCCTAATCTAGTACTGAAATTTTCATCAATCTCCAATTGGTTTTGATTCCTCCCCATGGTATGTCTCATCGAATTTCCTCATTTTTCTGGTTTGATTTAGAATACTTTTTTTACACTTTTTGATTGTTATAAATTTGTTGTGATTTCTTTACCGAGTAAGAGTTCTGATAAAAATTTGAAAAGGGAGATCTTACTTTATTTAATTTTTTTCTTGTATATTTTATTTTCATTAATTATTAAAATACATGATAGGTAATTATAATTTGATAATTAATTTTTTTCAATTAGCGATATAATATTTTCTGTAATAATTTGTAAGACACGAATTGACATAGATAAATTATTGTGCCTTACATAACACCACAAACACTTATATCTTAAGTGAATTCATACACATTATAGTTTGGAAAAAAATTTCAATTGAGTCAATTGTTGCACGAATCATCAGAATTATTCTAGTAGTAGAAATATTTAACAATAGAATTAAACTTCATTTGATTGAGTATACCATTAGAGTATCATTTTTACTTGTATAATATTTTGTATTACTTTTAATTATAAAAGTAGGTTCAAATCATGAATATTGTAGTGAGTGTTACACTTTAAAAAAAGGTCTAAAGTTAAGCCAATGTTTTTTGAAATTTAATTATTTAATTAGTTTGAGCTTGAAATGTCTAAGAAGACACCTCAAAAAATTGAAGACAATTTTACAAAGCTAATGTTTAAACATGATTGATTCAAATTGAAGTGAATTAGACAAATTAAGAAGTGAAACATAATTGCAAATTTAATTGTCTATAATTTTTAATTATAATTATTCAATCGTGCTTTAAGAAAATAACAAAACTTTGAGAATATGTGGTACTCCAGCTACAATATATAGTATAATTTTTTTGATGAAAATGATTCTTTTTTTTAACTGCTTCCGATGATCATTGATATGAAGGAGTTACATTTTGAAGTTTGGCATACCAAACTTAATACAAGATCTTGGGGTAGAAATAGAGTTAGATAAACTCTATCAAGTTATCACAAAAAAGGGGAGTCTAAGCTATCTATTACTCTACTAACTTGACTCATTGACAAAGAGGATTGAGGGGGATTCGTAAATAAAATTAGAAGGTTTAACCTGCTGCATTCTGAAGGAAGGGAGCTCCCATCTATCTGTGTTAATTAATCCCCTAACTTCCCTCGGGAGATTAGAGAAAGAGTTGAAATCATGTATTGCATCAACACTATAACTCCTGGATACTAATATATTAACAAGTTTGTTGGCTTCCTGAAGTAATGACTAATGATAAATCCATGAGATTCAACTATTTGTTGTGCTTCTTGAATCAATTTATCCAATCTCCAAAGTGTTTTCCATTCTCCATTTATGCATTTAACTAAGAGTAGGGAATTTGTTTCTCCCCAAATCCTATCGTAACCTCTACTAACAAAACATTTAAGACCATAGAGTAGTGCACGGGATTCAGCCATGTTGCTAGTACCTTGGCCTAGACCTAAATAGTAAGCAAACATCATGTTGCCTTGGTTGTCTCTGATTAGCCCTCCTCCACCACAGCTTCCTTGAACGCAACTTCTATCACTGTTGAGCTTACTGAAATTTCTAGGTGGTTTGAGCCATTTGACTCTTATGGAAGTTCTTTGATTGATGTCCTCTTCAAAGATTTGTTTGAGGCTATTACAGCTTTCCCCTATCATTCCTTGCGCAAAGTTCTTCTGTGTAACCTGCAATAGAATTTAAGTGATATTAGTTTTGATTCTGAAAAAAGAAGGCTTTACAGCCTCAAATTTATTACATCACCTAGTTCTCTAGAGTTCCCAACAAATGATTTGGGGTAGAGCTTTAGATATGAAAGCTACAATGGGGTTTTTAGTCTTCTAAATCCACCAACTGTGTAATATCATCTTAAGAGTGTTATGCATATGTCCAATTCCCAGCGGCCCTGCAAAAAATTCCAGATTCTTTTAGCTTGTAGACCTAGACAAAAAAGGTGATCAACATTTTCAATATTTTTGTTAGAGTCATCAAAAGTGCAATAATGACATCCAGGACCAATACTAATTCCAAACTTTTTAGTAACTCTTTTTACTATTCTAGCTATCTCCACTAAAACAATCATAGAGAGAGCAAATGTGTATCTTATTCTGTCTACATTGATAGCACAACTCAGATTTGATTTGACTCATTATATCCTCTAAAGTTGGAGAATGGAGACTATGACATATGCTTTAATTTCTTGCTTTAACTTCCGTTATATAGAGTACATGCATTTTTTGCATTATTTTTATAATGCTATGCATATGAATGTAGTTTTAATAATTATTTTTCCATGTTGTGTAGACGCCGAAAATATGTCTAAATTGCGGTGACAAAGAATTCTCGAATGCCTTTATTCATTGTATTAGCTGTTTTGAAGTTGTTGTACATTGGTATGCTTAGATTGTTACTATTGTTATTGTTGTTTATCGGTATGCTTAGATTGTTGTTGTTATTGTTTCCTTTTCATACCTACTTTGATTTGATATACTTGAGCTGAGGGTCCTCTGAAAATAGCCTCTCTACCTCCATGAGGTAGGAGAATGGATATAATTCAATAAAGTGAGTGTTGCTCTTCTCGCTTAAAGAAATATGAACTTTGTTTTTTTATTCTGCTTATCACCAAATCCAAATGAAAGGTCCCTTTAAAACAAAGTATGGCTTATATAAATGATGTGTGATTGCTTATTTGTTATAAAAAATGTCCTTTCATATGTTTAAGAATTGTGTATTGAGAGTTTCTTTTGGCAAGTTTGAAATACTTAAAAGAGGGAAATTTTATGCAAACTTTAATAAATGTGATTTTTAGGATTGTTTTCATGGGGTTTGTAGTAAGAGGGAAGGGCATAGAAGTTGATGAGACCAAAGTAAAGGCTATAAGGGATTTACCAACTCTTAAGAGTGTTAAGAGGGTTGAAGCTTCAATGGGTTAACAAGCTTTTATAGGAGGTTTTGAAGAGGATAGAGTATAGCAGCTGCCCCTTAATCGAATATGATTAAAAAGGATAATGGTTTTGTGGCTGGGTAAAGTAAGATGAGTCTTATAAGAAGTTGAAATATAAGCTTAATTAGTTCGCCACATTTATTGCAACTTGCAAATTATGACAAGACCTTTGATGTTGAGTTTCATGCATCGGGGAAGGCTATTTGAGTCGTTCTCATGCAAGATAAATAATGACATGAAACTCAAGGTAGGTTGAATCAAAGGCATGCTACTGGGTTGAATTTCATACTAGGAAACGATAATGTGGTTATCCATATGCTTTTTAGGAAATATTCCTTGATTAACATTTTGAGTGCTAAGTTGGAAGGTATAAAGGATTTATATGTTAGTGATATTGAGTCTCGGAAAAACTATAGTGCTTGTTAGTCTAACTTTCCATGAAAGAGTTGTTTGTTATCGGCCCATGATGGTGGAATGGTGGAACACTTTGGATATTTCTATGGACTTTGTTGTTTATTTCAAGGCATATGATCAAATTGGAACGATGAATGATTTCTCATGTGGTTGTTTTCTAGGCTATTAGTAGATTGTTTGTAACTTTCTAAGTCTGATTATGCTGGTTTTGACTCTGATGGAAGTAATTTGGTATCTTAGGTATCGTGGAATTGATTACTCAAAACTTGTGTAGTAGAATCTCTATTTCAATTTCTATCTTCTTCTTTTCTCTAGTTTTTTTTCTATCTTAATAATCAATTGATCTGTCATTAGTCGACTTCTTTGGCCTCATTTTTGTAATTTAGGTTAACCTTACATATTGGTTTAATAATCTTTTGTGTTTTACATATGTTCAACTACTTCCTTGACAAAGTCACCTTCACTGAATATGTCCCTTGGGTATGCGATGAATCCAAGGAGAATGAAATCACTAGAACGATAAATTATGATGCTATCCCACCTGTAACTGGTTTAGTAGAGCATAGTCATGCTGCACAACCTATTGATGATCCTATTTGGAGGTGAGTAAATATCTTAGAGATTATTCAGAATTTATTGTTGTATACATTGTGAATACAAATATTTGTTTTCTTGAACATTTTCTAGCAAGGGTTGCTATAACATTTGGAACAACAAGTATACGCTTGACGGAGTTGTTGCTCACCTCTCCGACAAAGCAAGCCAAAGTGTATCTGAAAAAGCAAAGCTGCTTCAACTTCATCTTCACTTTGAAATGATTTCAAAAGACGATTTATGGGCTAAGTATTCCAACACACCAGAGGCTATTATCGATGACATTGAATTGTTTTTCTTCTCCTCGGAGGCATGGTAACTACTTTATAAGTTCACCATTTTATGCTTAGTTCTATTCATCAAATTCGCTTTGTTTTCATTTTTATTTTCTCCGTACAGACACTAGGATAAATTTGATAGTATGGTTCAAGCTATGATTGGTGGAGAACATGCTCTCCGAGCATTAACACCATATGGGGAGCTATTTGTTTTCACATCCACAGAACTGCCCTTGCGTCACTGGAGTAAGTTTTTACTTATTTCGTGTTTTCATTTGATGTTATTTCATGTTAATTGATAACTTATTTGGGAAACTTGTTGGCAAGATACCAATAGAAATGCTACTTATGGGGCATTTTCAGAGCGACACAAGGTTCTAGTAGCCGTCTACTGGTACCAAAAAGGATTCAAACTCCTGAGAATGTTTTGGCTGCTAGAGATGCTGTGAACGATAGGGCCCCTACTAAGGATGATGCACAAGTTATGACGGATAAGTTGGGAAGAGGCAAGAGTATCAGAAAAACAATTGCTAGGTTGGATGACTATATATGTTTATAGTCGGGATTAAAGTTGGGTGGTATTAGAGTTAGCCAAAAGGACATGGGAATCAATATCAGCTTCTTTATCCACCATTTGACTGAAATTAAACTTTGCGATGGACAAAACAAAAGTTTCGTATTATTCACTGTGTTTCAGATCTTAGTATTGCTTGTTCTCGATGATTTCTCAATTTTCAACAAATGTAAACAGTTTTTTATCAATGATGTAATATGAAATGTTACCATATGTAATATGACATCTGTTTATCTATACAAGGTAGTTTTTGTAGTACATTCACATTTCACAGTATGGTATTCTTATTATTGTAAATGACTCATTACAATTAATTGTTGATTGTTGGTGTAATATGTTAGCATGATTGGACAGATTCTAAATATATGTACATATCTATGTTATAACTCTAAATGTTTGTGTAATGATGATAGGAGATAGCATAGATTAATGTAGCATATTTCCAGAGATATTACAATTAGGAATCACATATATTTAGGGATATATAACAGATTTTTAGGCATGTAAATCATAATTCTTTCTATTTAATGGAGGCAAAAGGGTCTGGTGGACCCTTGTACTTGTATGAGTTTGTATTGTGAATCCTTCTACTTACCCATTTGTCATCTGGACCCCTGAACCCATCTAAACTCAACATTTTAAACACGTTTTCTGACTTGGCGTCCTATGTGGCAGACACAACCAAGGGGCGTGTGATACACACCTGAGGAGCGTGAAGTCTGGTTAAAAGAGTCTAATAGCCACATTAGGGTTTTATAAAGTCATCTTCTTCCCCATTTGCATTTAACACCATTATTAGACAAATTTGAGCTTTTTCTTGCCTCTTTTTCGATCTTCTTTCTCCAAATTTCTTCTCCATTTTTTTCATTGTTATACTCCTCTTTTATTTCTAAGCATTTCCAGTTAATTCTTTGCTTTATTTTGTGTTAATACTATTGTAGTTTTCTACATCATCATGAAAGTTGCTTTTCTTAGAATCCTATAATCTAATAGAAATCATGAAACATGTAATTGAAAGCATAACAAATAGAATCCCCAAAAAATCA
>NW_006238996.1:612765-620324 GCF_000226075.1 Solanum tuberosum | reverse complement strand
CGAACCTCTCTTCTTCGATTTGGATGAAAACAAAGACGGATTGGTGTTTTTTCTTCAATGAAAAGAGTAGAAGAGGTTTAAAAAAAATGTGTAAGGAAGATGAAAGAGAAATGAAATGAGATTGTGGGGGAAAGTGGTGGGTTTGGTGGCGAAAGGTAAATAAAAATCAGAAATATATTAATTAAAAATAATAAAAATGTCAAAATGACATGAAGTGGTATATATATACACGTGTCATTTTATAATTATTTTTAAAATTATGTGTCAGGCGCTTGTGGTACACGCACAACTAAAGGGTAAAAAAAGTGTTTAAAATATTGAGTTTAGATGGGTTCCGGGGTCCAGATGACAAATGGATAAGTAGAAGAGTTCACATTACAAACTCATACAAGTACAAGGGTCCACCAGACCATTTTGCCTTTAATGGAAGAACTCTCATTTGAGAGAACTCATTAAGCAAAATTGACATGGTATCAGAGCCTTTTTCAGTGCTTTGATTATTAGTGTCTTTCATCTGTGGTATCTTTCAGAATTTTTTTGAAAGTTTTGGTTCTGCTTACTGTTTTTTAGTCAACAGTAAGTCCAAAGTATCTTGGAATTTTAGGCATCTTGGATTCTTAGTCTTGGTCATTCTGGTTATTTTGTGTCATTGCGTTTCTATCTTCCTTAACTTGTCAAGAATATGGCGTCATATCAGTTTGAGTCCTTCCATGTTCGTTTCACAGGAAAAATTTACTCTGCCTGGGAATTTCAATTACAACTATTTGTCACCGGAAAAGAATTATGGGGACATATAGATGGATGCGATCCTACTCCTATTGATCCTAGAAAGCTCGGTCAATGGAAGGTTAAAGATGCTCGGGTGATGACATGGATTTTAGGGTCAATTGACCCTCTTATTGTTCTTAATCTCAGGCCATACAAGACAGCAAAAGCCATGTGAGATTATTTACAAAATGTTTACAACCAAGACCATAGCGCAGGGCACTTTCAGTTAGAGCATGAAATTGCTATGTATTCTCAAGGAGGTCTCTCTGTTCAAGATTATTTCTCTGGATTTCAAAACTTATGGGCTGAATTTACAGGATATCGTTTATGCTAAAATACCTTCTGAATCTCTCTCCATCATTCAAGGAGTTCATGAACAAAGCCAGCGAGATCAATTTTTGATGAAATTATGATTTTATTTTGAAAATGTTTGCTCCAACTTGATGAACCCTGATCCATATCCCTCGTTGGATGTCTGTTTTAGGGAATTACTTCGTGAAGAGCAGCGTCTCTTCACACAAAATGCTTTTCATCAAAGAAATGTTTTCACTGTCGCATTTGCATCTCAAGGGAAAGGAAAGGGCATGGATATGGCTAGAACTCAATGCTACAGTTGCAAGAAATATGGTCATATTGCTAGCAATTATGGCAAGAAGTTCTGTAATTTTTGTAAACAACAAGGACACATTATCAAAGAGTGTCCCACACGTCCTCAAAACCGTAGGGCAAATGCTTTTCAAGTTGGGATAAATGGTTCAACTACAGATAACTCATCTTTAGTAGGACAAGTTCTTACTCCTGAAATTGTACAAAAAATGATCTTGTCAGCATTTTCAGTTTTGGGGCTGCAAGGTAATGAGGTATTATCTAAATTTTGGCTTGTTGATTCTGGCGCTTCCAATCATATGACCAACTCAACTAATATACTCAAAAACATCTGTGAGTATAATGGTCTTACACAAATTCAGGTAGCCAATGGTAGTAATTTACCCATTACCAATGTTGGGGATATTACTGAAACTTTCAAGAATGTTTTTGTATCACCAAATCTCTCCACTAGTCTTATTTCAGTTGGCCAATTGGTAGATAACAATTATGATGTGAATTTTTCTCGTAATGGTTGCCTTGTGCAAGATCAGGTGTCGGGGACGATAATCGCGAAGGGGCCTAAAGTTGGAAGATTGTTTCCTATACACTTTTCTATTCCTTGTGTTCTAGCTCTTGCTTCTACCACTACTAATAATGAGGTTCGGCATAAACGTCTAGGACATCCAAATTCTATTGTGTTCTCTCATTTGTCCAATTCTGGATTATTGGGAAATAAAAATCAATTTTCAGTTGCTTCCTTTGATTGTTCTACTTGTAAATTAGGCAAAGTAAACTCTTCCTTTTCCTAATTTTGGTAGTCGTGCTTCAAAGTGCTTTGATGTTATTCATAGTGATGTTTGGGACATTTCACCAGTTATTTCTCATGCTCATTTCAAGTATTTTGTGACTTTTATAGATGACTATAGTCGGTTTACATGGGTGTATTTTCTTCGATCTAAATCTGAAGTGTTTTCCATATTCACAAAAAATTTGGCTTACGTTGAGACTCAATTTTCCACATGTAATAAAATATTAAGATCTGATTCTGGTGGAGAATATGTGTCTCATGAATTTAATAATTTCTTGCTTGAGAAAGGAATTGTATCACAACGCTCTTGCCCATACACTCCATAACAAAATGGGGTTGATGAGCGTAAAAATCGTAATCTTTTAGATGTCACTCGTACTTTATGGATTGAGTCCTCTGTTCCATATAAATATTGGGTTGAAGCTTTGTCTACTGCTGTCTATTTGATTAATAGACTTCCATCTAAAGTGTTAAATCTTGAGTCTCCATATTTTCGTCTTTTTCATAAGCATCCCAGCTATCATAGTTTTCATACGTTGGTTGTGTTTGTTTTGTGCACCTGCCTCCATTTCAACGCAATAAACTCTCTGTTCAGTTTATTAAATGTGCTTTCATGGGCTATAGTACTTCACAGAAAGTTTTGATTTGCTATGATCCAAGTTCTAACAAATTTCGTGTTTCTAGAAATGTTATTTTCTTTGAAAATCAATATTTCTTTCCTACTCATGTTGAGTCATCTTTCGTTTCTCCTCTTCTTCCTACTTTTGAGGATTTGTCATTGTCTTCTAAGCGGTTCAAACCAGAATTTGTGCATGAACGACGTCGGTCAACTTTACCCCATCCCAAAACAGATCCGCCACCTGAGACTGCTCCACAACCAAACTCTGAGATTTCTTCAAGGTCTGCTCCTCTTGAGCTTTCTGGGCGATCTACTAGAGTGTCTCAAACTCCTAAACGGTATAGTTTTTCTTCTACTTTATCCACCATCTCTATTCCAACAGGTTACTCACAAGCTTCCAAGCTTGAATATTGGCAAAAAGCAATGGAGGAGGAGCTTTTGTCTCTTAAAGAAAATAACACATGGGACATTGTTCCTTGTCCTCCAAATGTCCATCCAATTGGATGTAAATGGATTTATTCAATTAAACTTAATTCTGATGGAACTCTTGATCGGTACAAAGCTCGATTGGTGGTCCTTGGCAACAAACATGAGTATGGTATAAACTATGAGGAGACTTTTGCACCTGTAGCAAAAATGACTACGGTGCGAACTATTATTGCCATTGCTGCATCACAAAATTGGCCTCTTCATCAAATGGATGTCAAAAATGTTTTTCATCATGGTGATCTCAAAGAAGATATTTATACGAAACCCCCACCTGGTTTGTTCTCATCACCTACATCAGATGTATGCAAGTTGAAGCGATCTTTATATGGATTAAAACAAGATCCAAGAGCTTGGTTTGACAAGTTTCGGTCTACTTTGCTTCAATTCTCTTTTGAGCAGAGCAAATATGATTCCTCTTTGTTTCTTCGAAAAACATCTGTAGGTTGTGTTCTTCTTTTGGTGTATGTATATGACATTATTATCACAGGAACAATTTCTTCACTAATCACTAGCCTCCAGCAGCAGCTTAAGGATTCTTTTCAAATGAAAGATCTTGGTATTCTTACATAGTTTTTTGGGTTAGAAGTTCATTATAATTTTTTAGGTGTGTTCTTGAACCAACACAAATATACTCAGGACTTGATTGCTTTGGCTGGTCTTCAAGAATCTTCCTCTGTAATTACTCCATTGGAATTGAATGTAAAGTACTACAGTGCGGAAAAAGATCTTCTTCCTGATCCAACTTTGTATCGGCAATTAGTTGGGAGCCTAAATTATCTTACTATTACTTGGCCTGATATCTCTTTTGCAATTCAATAAGTGAGTCAATTTATGCGGGCTCCACGCCATCTACATTTGGTGGCTGTCCATCGCATCATTTGATATTCTCTTGGGAACATCTACTCGTGGATTATTCTTTCCTAGTGGTTCTGAGATTCAGCTTAATGCATTTAGTGATTCTGATTGGGCTGGATGTTCTGATACTGGTCGCTCTGTCACGGGTTGATGCAAGTTTCTTGGAGATTCCTTGATATCTTGGAAGAGCAAGAAGCAAGATCGTGTATCAAAATCTTCCACCGAATCTGAATATCGAGCAATGTCTACTGCTTGCTCTGAGATTGTTTGGCTTCGTAGTTTACCTGCAGAAATTGGATTTACTCAATCTAATCCCACTCCTCTCTATGCTGACAACACAAGTGCTATTCAAATTGCTATTAATCCAATTTATCATGAAAGGACAAAACACATTTAAGTGGATTGTCATTATATTAGAAAAGTTGTAGATAAGAAAGTCATTACTCTTCCACATGTATCCAGTGTTCTTCAAATAGCTGATGTATTTACAAAGTCTATGGCACGACAACATCATCAGTTTCTGGTAGGCAAATTGATGCTTTTTGATCCACCGGCATCAATTTGAGGGGGGATGTTAGCATGATTGGACAGATTCTAAATATCTTTACATATCTATGTTATAAATCTAAATGTTTGTGTAATGATGATAGGAGATAGCATAGATTAATGTAGCATAGTTTCAGAGATATTACAATTAGGAATAGCATATATTTAGGGATATATAATAGATTTTTAGGCATGTAAATCAGAATTCTTACTATTTAATGGAAGAACTCTCAATTGAGAGAACTCATTTAGCAAAATTGACATAATATACCACACATACAAAATATTACAATTGAAAATAAAATGAAAAAAATGAATAAACAAATCTTTAGGCTGAGGCACAAATATCTAGCTCTTGTTAAGGAGATTCAAGCCCACTGCAGCATAATCTACAATGATCCGGCAGTATCACTTTTGACTTGTCCCCTCCAGGATACAACAACCCAACAACAAGTACAAGTCAAGCAACTCCACATAAAGAATACCTTCCTTAAACATATAAATATTCTCTTTTGTATATAGTGAATATAGTTGAAGACTTGGAATATTATTCTTTGTCTGAACTCTCTCTTTCACTACTACACTATTCTCAATATAAACACAATAATGTACTACTCGTATTTTTCACTCTATATTTTCTTGTACTTCTCCTGTTTCTTCTTCTCTCACAACACAAAAGGAAGACCACACTATTTATAGGTGATGAATTCTTTCTTGCAATGAATAGGAAGATAGTGGGTAGTAAATTTGCCAAATGAATGTCTCAAATGTTACATAAGTTACAAGACATAAAGATAGAATAATGGATGAAATGAAGAGTTGGTGGTTACATAAGTTACTAAAAACTAATGACCACTTTCTTCCACAATTGATGAGAGTAAAGAGGCACAAATGTAACGTCCATCAATAGACATAACATGATATATAATGTGACATATCATATATTTTTATTAATATTAAAATGTCACACCAACAATCCCCCACTCATTTTAATATTAAGATAAGAGAGTTCTTCACAACTCAGTTGAAGATAGACTATTATGCATAATGAAGGTGTGCTATGCATTGAACCTTCACTTAGTAAAACAATAATCTTTACTCCAGAGTCAATAGTGGTCTCAGACTTGAACTATGACTGCTTAAGTGAAATAAAGTATCATTTCTTACACACAATAGTCAAGGTGTTGACATAAGATTTAGTAGCCAGCACATTACGGCCTTGTGCTATCTCGGTTTCGTTAGTGTTTTTGAGAACAAGCCCATTCTCATAGAAAGCGACCTACTTTCCCACTCACATAGGTGAAATCTGTCAATGGTGCTCCTATAATTTGACACCCCACTAATACGAGATACAAACTTTCATTAAGAGTTCAAAGACTCAAGCTCCACAAATAATTATAGGATAAATACACTCACATCATAGGGATTGAATTAAATTAACAATAGTGCATTTCACAACAAGTCATCATATGATTCATTCTTCCCATTGAACTTGGTTATAGGATCTCTAGTTCCCAGGTTGGGTTTCCTCATATATGACTCAGAATTTATGAGCTTCAATTTCATCCCCATCGATGTGTTTCAGACCCTTTTTCTTGCAAAGGCCTTAGTTCATGAATCCGTAAGATTATCATAAATAATTTTAACACAATTAATATTGATGGTGTACCAGTGATCAATATGATCTCACAATATTGTGTTTTCTTCTCATGAGTCTGATTTACTGTCATAATAACGATTTTGTATTCAACCATTATATTGGCACTATCACAATTAATCAAAATTAGAAAAAATAATTTCTCAAAATAAAGTGTTTGATATAGTAAAATCAATTCACTTTTTCACTTGTTGAAGTTTAATTGTTTTTACTTCAACCTCCATAGTAGATAAGTAAGCAATATAATTTGCTTTTCTCACTTCCAACAAATAACACCAATTTTCTCATCTTGTTTGCTTGTACCTGCTAAGTTTTTTTTCTGCAAACATATTATCAAGTCAGGTTGTTAGTCACATAGCTCATATTTTTATTAGGCTAGCAAACTCTTTTTTTTTGTCACAACCTTCTCACACAATTGAACCAATAGGAGTTGAAACACACACAACCAACAAAATTGTATTTCACAATTATTTCAATATAATGTGACTTGACAAGGAAAATTCCATCACATGTTTTATGATATTTTTTCATTCCAAGAATGAATTTTTTCCTCTCCCAAAACATTTCATGTTAAATGTCTACTCAACATGTTTTTCATAATTTATTTTTAAGTCTCATGTTAATGCTAAAAATCATCTCATCATAGCCAAAAACAACATATGTGTAACACCCCGTATCCGAAAATAGACCAGATTGCAGATTTCTGGTGCTGCAGGTGGCCCGCACGGGCACCATCCATGGATCGTAGGAGGACCCACAGTCCGTCCTGCAGGTCCATGGTTCGTGTCAGCAAACTCCCCCAGAACTCAGCCAGAAATTCGGCTAAGTGTTGACCCACGGCCGGACCTACGGTCCGTAAGTCAGGTCACGGACCGTTGTTCGTGTCCGTGGATTGATGCCCCTTATGCCCAGCCTCTGACACAAACTACGGTCGACTAGCATGGACCGTCAATCGATCCACGGTCCGTAGGTCTGACCGTAGGTAAGGGTCAACAGCCAGTTAGCTGAAAATTATTGATGGGTCAACTTCAGATAAACATAACTCTTAGCACAAAAGGAATTGTGTATTCCATGACCTATTATATGATAGATAATTGAATTATCTTTACAACGCCACCGAGTTTGCTAAATTCCAACCTCCGAGTAAAAATTTATGCTCGTTTTAGTGAAGCCCTGTCGGGAAGACTCGACCTCCGGACCCAATCGACGGACCGTCGATTGATTGACGG
>NW_006238996.1:605953-611640 GCF_000226075.1 Solanum tuberosum | reverse complement strand
GCATACGTGTGCTACATCTTCTCGTGATGTAGGTTCAGGTTCTCAGCATCTAGATCACTCTTAGATCGATTCCCGATCTTTAGTTCAGCAGCATCTTTACTCTTTAGTTTCAGTTTTGCTAGACCTAGTTGGGGCATGTCCGAACATTTCTAGTTAGTTTAGAGGCTTATTTCAGACATAAATAGATTCAGCTTAGTATTGAGTTAATATGTTCTTTGTATTAAATTCATCAGTTTTCATTTATCTCAGTTATAGTATATGGGTCCCCATATTTTCATCTTATTTATGATTTATCTTCCGCATTAGTTTGTTATCTTTAGTATGCTCATGATCATGCCAGTAGGGTTAGCTTAGGATCACTTGTGATCCTAGGTCCCGTGTCCACGTCTCGGGGGTAGCTTCGGGTCGTGACAAACTTGGTATCAGCGCCTTAGGTTTAAGTGTTCTAGGATGTCTGAAAAGCCGCATTAGGTAGAGTCCTTTTCATGGATGTGTAGTGCGCACCACATCTAATGAGGGGGAGGCTACAAAGTGTTTTAGGAAATCTTCATCTTCTTGTTACTCTTATCGTGCGTAAGGTATGATGTAAATTCCATTCTAACTCGACGTTCTACGTTTCAGTGATCATGCCTCCTCGTAGAGCTTATGCCAGGAATGCGATTGCCAGGAATGCAAACGCAGCTCCTCCAGTTCCGGATCAGGAAGTCTCAAATGTTGAATTCAGGAATGCCATTCAGATGTTGGCTCAGAGTGTCGCTAACCAGAACAATCAGTGGGTTCAAGCTCCTGTGAATGCAAATAGTGGATCAGCAGCAGCAAGGGTCCGTGACTTTGTTAGGATGAATCCGCATGAGTTCTTAGGATCGCAGACTGGTGAAGATCCTTATAATTTCTTGGATGAGATCAAGAAGATCTTTGAGGTGATGCAGGTCACTGGGAATGATCGGGTTGAGTTAGCATCTTACCAACTGAAAGATGTAGCTCATATCTGGTATACTCAGTGGAAGGAGAACAGGGGTACAGATGCAACTCCTATTACTTGGGATTGTTTCAGCGAAACCTTTATGGATAGGTTTTTGCCCATATAGTTGAGAGAAGCAAGGGCCCAAGAATTTATGAACTTAAGGCAGGGTAACATGACTGTCCAAGAGTATGGGAAAAAGTTTAACCAACTCTCCAGGTATGCTCCTCACATGGTTGCTGATTCCAGGGCTCAGATGAATAAGTTTCTATATGGAGTGTCAGACTTAGTGAAAACAAGTGCAGGAATGATATGTTGTTGGGAGACATAAACATCTCTAGGCTCATGACTCATGCTCAGCGGGTTGAGGGTGATAAGCTTAGGGAACAGGCTAAGGAGACTAAGAATCCAAGAATAGGTAACTACGAGTTTTCCCAACAGAAATTGGGTGGTGGAAATCGCTCGCATTTTCAGCAGAAGTCTTCGACTCCAGCCCCTTCATCAGCTAGTGTTCCATCCCCCAGGTTCCATAATGATCAGAAAGGTAGGGCGTCTGGCTCTAAGTCTCAAGGTAGTGTTTCAGGCACCAAAACTTACCCAACTTGCCTGAAATGTAGTAAGAACCATCCGGGCAAGTGCCTTGCAGGTAAGGAAGGATGTTTTGGGTGTGGTCAGTCTGGTCATAGATGGAAGGATTGTCCTTCTAGACAGGGTCAAGGAGGAAATAATGGTAGAGCTCAGTCTACAACTTCAGCAGCACCAACAGGTCGCCCAACTCAGCAGGGTAACTCTTCTGGTACAGGTGGCGGACATCGCCAAAACAAGCTCTATGCTCTTCGGAGGCTTTATGCTCTTCAGGCTCGTCAAGATCAGGAAGATTCTCCTGATGTAGTCACTGGTACGTTACTAGTCTTTGATCTTGATGTTTATGCATTGTTAGATCCAGGGGCTACTTTGTCTTTTGTAACTCCTTATATAGCAGTCCAGTTCAGTGTTAGCCCAGAAACTCTTTCAGAACCCTTCTCAGTCTCTACTCCAGTCGGTGACCCAGTTATAGCTAGATGGGTATACAGAAATTACTCTGTCACAGTCTCTCAGAAAGTCACCTCAGCAGATCTTGTAGAGTTAGAAATGGTAGACTTCGATATCATTCTAGGCATGGATTGGTTACATTCCTGTTATGCCTCAGTCGATTGTAGAACTAGGATTGTTAGTTTTCAGTTTCCAGACGAACCAATCCTAGAATGGAAGGGTAGTAGCTTAGCACCTATGGGTCGATTCATTTCTTACCTTAAGGCCAGAAAGATGATCTCTAAGGGTTATATCTATCATCTAGTTCGAGTTAAGGATTCTAGTTCCGAAACTCCAACTCTTGAGTCAGTTCCTGTAGTCAGTGAGTTTCCAAAAGTGTTCCCAGAAGATTTTCATGGAGTTCCTCCCGAAAGGGAAATTGACTTTGGAATAGATCTCCTTCCAGATACCCAATCTATTTTTATTCCTCCTTACAGAATGGCTCCATTTGAGCTTAAGGAATTGAAAGAGCAGTTGAAAGACCTTCTAGATAAGGGCTTCATCAGACCTAGTATTTCTCCATGGGGTGCACCAGTGTTGTTCGTAAAGAAGAAAGATGGTTCTCTCAGAATGTGCATTGACTATAGGCAGTTGAACAAAGTCACAATCAAGAATAAGTATCCCATCCACAGGATTGATGCTTTTAGCATAGACTAGTGGATCCACTTAATTAAGGCATTCTATATGATGGCAAAGTATAGGACAATTCTGGCAGCATGGGCAAGACGTTGTATCACCACTTAGGCTCATAGTGGTAGTTGTCGGCTAGAGAAACTCCCACAGAAACTATATTACTTTATTATATGAGTAAAGTTAAGTTTGTTATTGCATTTCTTTAACAAATTGAGTTTTATTTACTGTTCTAAATGCTTTGTATAAATTGCACTATTATTGTTGTTTTGCACTGCATTTGAGTTTAGTTAATCATGAGTTGAGTAAAGCCAAGGTAAGTGTTTCTTCCAGATTTCCTTCAAGCTTATGTTATGTTTAGTTTTCCCCTCGCATACGCGTACATTCAATGTACTGATGCCATTTGGCCTGCATCGTTTTATGATGCAGACACAGGCAACCAAGATCAACATCCAGTGCCTCGTTGATCCAGTTGACCACTCCGAGTTAGTTGGTCAGCCTCCTTGCTTTCCGGAGGCCTCATTTATACATTTTTTTCTAGTATTTCAGTTGTTAGGATGATCGGGGGTCTTTCCCGACATCCCTCTTTGTTTTAGAGGCTTCATAGTGATGAGTCCACGATTTGGACTCTTTTAGGGGATTATTTTGATGGATATAGTGTCCTCAAATGCATATTTTGTCTCAATAACTGATGAAAATCCTTGAGTTTCAGGTATTTGGAGTTAGAGACTAAGCATGGACACTATTAGGCAGAAAGAAACAAGGCAGCTAAAAAGAACAAAGAAAAGACGGCCTGAGGATCGCCTAAACCATTAGGCGAGTCGCTGAATGGCTATGACCTCGCCTAATGTTCCAGTGTGGCAAGCTCTGAAGAGAAAATCGAGTCGGCGAGATAAAGGAGTAGTCAGCGAGTCGCCAAATGATTCTGTGATGCAGTACTCCATCGCCCAACGTTACAGAACTTGAATTTGTTGAAGGCCAATACCGAAAGGCGATGAACCAGACCAAAGGGGGGATCGCTAAGTGGATCGGTGATCCCGACTAACTGCGCCGAGTGGTCCTTCGCAGCACACTTTTTGACAACTATAAATATTTGTTTAATATCTTAGCTTAGTAACAAATTTTGTATGCAATCAGTATCAAATTTTATTTTCAGTTTATAGAACTTAGAATTTTGGAGACTTAGTTCCTTAGCTTTGAAGATTTGAAGATTTCCATTTCTAAGCAATTGGAAGTGGGTATTCAAGATTCTTAATCTTAGACGTGTGTAAAGATAATATCTATCATACCCATTTGATGGAAACACTTCTCGGTATCGATTTCTATCTCTTTACTTTGTCTAGCTAAAACCCCAATTCTTGGGGTGTGAATATGTGAATATGGGTTGAATTTACTGCTGGGTATTGCTGATAGATAGTTAATTTGTTGTTTAAAGGTGATTTTGTTCAGTAGTTTTTTTTTGAATTTAATGGGGTTGTAGTTGCAAATATAATTTTATCTTTGTGTTTTTGACTTGCTCGAGAGAGAGGTTTTAAAACCAAAACTACTGAATTGATAGTCTATGGTTATTGGGTTGTCGTGGGTTCAACTCGAGAGAGTGAATCCTAAACCCTCTCCCACACATTCGGCTCAAGAGAGTGAATGGACTAAGGTGAAGGTTGTGCTTCATTACCGCTTATTGGTGTTCGATAGAAACTGATTTGATTCGGGGTAAATTGTTCTAGAGAAAATTTACCCCCACTAATGTCTAGCGTAGTTACCAATTTATAGTGATTTGCTAACAATAGCATTTACCCAGTTGTTTATTTTAGCTCATATTCCTATCACATCCCAAGAATCTCGTCTCCCTATTTGCATTTTCATTTTTAGTTGTCATTTTAATTAATAATTAATTACAAAACCTCCTTCGATAATTGATACTTGTGTCACCCTTTAATTTGATATGTTTTTCTTCGTAAATGTTCATAGCTATAGTGACTTGAACACATTCTTGTTTTTCTCTTATTTTTCGATTACAAACCGCTCCGATTACGTCATGTCAAAATGGCGCCGCTGCCGGGGAGTGGTGCTAATTGAGAATTCTTAGTTAATTTGAATTTTGTTCTTGTTAGTTATAGTGAAACTTACTTAATTTTCAATTTTGTTTTGCTTGTTTGTATTGAAAACAAGAAGTATGAGTGTAAACGGCAGCAATGACATCCAAGTAGGCCATCAAGACGACATCGAAAACCTCAACGATGTCAACGAGCCTCATGCTAATGACGCCCCATCTCATGGGTGGTATTGGTGCCATTCGCTTGCCTCCGATCGAAGGGAATGCGGTATTTAACATCACGAGTACTATGTTGCAACTCTTGCAACTAAAGAGGCATTTTAGTGGTTTGGCTCATGAAGACCCTCATGAACAGATAAGAGACTTCGTGGATGTATGCGGACCGTTCTCCTTAAAGAACATCTCCCAAGAGTCGATCCGATTGAGGTTGTTCCCGTTCTCTTTGATGGGAGATGTGTGCAAGTGGCTGGCTGAATTGCCACGTGAATCAATCATTTCGTGGGAGGAGTTGGTTACTACATTTCAAGTGCAATTTTTCCCTCCTTCGAAGATGATGGCTCTTCGGGATAACATTCAGAGCTTTAAGCTTCTAGAAGGTGAGCCAATACACGAAACTTGGTTGCGATTCAAGAAATTTGTGCTTCAATGCCCAACCCATGGCTTGCCTGATAACGTGTTGCCGCAATATTTTTACCGGAGTCTTGACTCGGTAAATAAGGGTGTTGCTAACCAACTTTCTCCGGGAGGTTTGATGCAACAACCTTATGTGATAGCGGCTCAGCTCTTAGATGGCATGACTACCATAAACTGGGTGTGGTATACCCATGAAGACCAGGTCTCCCCTCTCACGTTCAAGCTGGCCAAGAAACAAATGGAGAAATACCAAGAGGGGGACCATAACATGGCCAAGATCATGACACAACTTGACATTTTGTCCAAAACTGTCATGGGAGCTGGTGCTCGAAGTGTCAA
>NW_006238996.1:602433-605728 GCF_000226075.1 Solanum tuberosum | reverse complement strand
AGAAGGACCAAGAGAGGGACCAAAACATGGCCAAGATGATGACACAACTTGATATTTTGTCTAAAAATATCATGGGAGCTGGTGCTCGAAGTGTTAATGTTGTGGATGTCGGGTGTGCTAATCCGGATAAGTCCAAGTTTGAAGCCTTGTATAATGAAGAGGTAAATTTCCTAGCCAACCAAGGCGGTGGCTACCATTCAAATTACCCGATGAATGGTTGTAACCAAAGTTGGGCTAGGGATGAAGGTTGGAAAGATCGAGATCATGAATGGAGGGACCGTAATCCAAATTGGAAGGATGGGGAGAAGGATAGATATGTACCTCCCCATGAGCGCCAAAAGCCAAAGGATTCGGAAGGTGGTAGGTTTGAGGATATGCTCTCTCGTATCCTCAACAAAGTTGAAGGGTCAGACAAAATTTTAAAAGAAATGAAAGAAGATGTGTCTACCATTAGCCAGACCATCACCTCCCATTCAGTGTCGATCAAGCAGTTGGAGACCCAAATGGGTCATATATCATCTCATCTCAACCCGAGACAGCAGGGGGGTTTGCCTAGTGATACTATGTCTAACCCCAAGAATAAGGTTTGAAGGTGGACTTGTGTACTGCTGCGACGTTAACTAAGGCGCTGCTTGGGAGGCAACCCAAGTTTTCTTATTTGTTTACCTTTATTTATTTAGAATAATTGTGTGTTGGTTGTGTAGGTTAACATGTGAAAAGTGTTCGGAATAAGGGAAATTGGTGAGAAAAAGGTCTAGTCGGCGCATCGCCAAAAGGGTCGGTGACCCCGACTCCGACCGCTATTGGACTCAAGACAAATTTCACTTGAAGTCTGTAACTTTCGGTGAAAACTAGGAAATTATTGGCGAGTCACCGACCTAGTCGGCGACCCCGATATAGTCCGCCGTTTGGATCTCCAAATCAACTGGAAGTCTTGTAAAATTCAGCGAGATAAGTATCGACTCGGTGCGTCGCCGAGCGAATCAGCGAGTAAGACTAATGTCACCGAACGGGCGAACACTGGATGGTTTTTAAGGCCAAAAAGTTATATTTTTCAAACTCCTTCACTTTCCCACTCTTTAAATCTTCACAAACTCACACCTACACCTTAGTTTATATATTATCGCATTTCGAGAAACATTTTAGCTGTTGATTAGTGCTCGGAGTTGGATTACATTGCCGCCTAGCATTTCAATCTTATCTAAATCGGCATAGAATGTTAGTTTTTCGAGTGGGTGAAGTCTGAGTAGCCCGTATGTTGTCTAGTTTAGTTGGGTGAAGTCTGAGTAGCCCGTATTTGTGCCAAACAACATAATTTTCCTAATCATAGAGTGGGTGACATCATTCTTAAGGGCAAATGTCGTCAATTGGCCAAATTTGGCAAAATTGGGAGAAGTCTGAGTATCCCGAGGTAATGGGTGTTATGGGTCTCGTTTGAATTTGAGTTGTGCATGTTTTGATTTTGTTTTCGGGGGTTGCGGGGTTGTATTCGAGAAGATGGGTTGAAAATAGGCACATTGGGTCGTTTGGCGAGCTGAGTTGAGCTCGCCGAACCACTCGGTGGTTCGCTTAATTTCCTCATATCGCCTTTAGTTTCATGATTTATTAGATGACTGGTTTTATAGTTTTCGATGAGAAGCCTGAGGTCGCCGAGCGCACTTGGCGACTCGCCGAAAGTCTTTTTGATCGCCCTTTGTCTGCACCCCTAAACCCTTTTTTCAGTGTAACTCTTGGCGAGCTAATTATTGCTCGCCAAAAGCTGTTGGCTATTTTCCGAAATACCATTCCCTTAGCAAAATTTCCATGACTTTAAAATTGATTTTCTGTGCTTTTGTTTGAAAAATTGTCGAAATACCATTTCCTAACTTTGTCTCAATGCTTTGCAGACATGGCTAGACCAAAAGTTGCTAGGAGAATCATGCCACCCCGAGAGATAAGAGCACGAAATTTCAAAATAAATGAAGGGAGATCAAAGCCTCCCAAGGAGGGAAAGCAAGAACCTTCAACTGGAAAGAAAAGCAAGGGAAAGAGTCCCATTTCTGACAGGAAAACTACTCCCTGAGACCCCTCTATTCCTTCATGGGACCGGGGACTTTATACAGTTGTTCAGAAATTTTTGGCGAACAGAACTGTAGCAACTTCTGGTGAGTTTGGTGCTATTGTTCCTTTTGAAGGAACCCCGGGTACTGAGGCCCAAGTCCAGACTGATGCACCGGGCACCGATGCCCAGACAGATGAAGCGACTGCGTAGACATGATCCCTTCCTCCCTCTCTGTCTTTATTTCTTTTGACTTTTGGATAATCTTGTTTGCATTTGAGGACAAATGCTTTTATTTATGGTGGGGTAAGGCTCACCTTTTGTGTGACATTCGTAATTCTTGTTTTACTTATATTTGGGCTTTAAGCTAAAAATTGCAATTTTTACACAGCTTTTGTGGATGCTTGAGCTTGTGGCTCCTCATTTTTAATTCTAAATGATTTTTGACCTTTTCGAAAAAAATTTACACCTCTTGTATGTGTTGAATGTGGTTGTTCTCTTGCAAATTTTAGTACCGGTTTTGATCAATACCGATGACTCGAATAGTGCTCATAATCTAACATAAATGAATGTGTGGCTACGACGAGGCCAATTGAAGTTCCATAGACAATAGGTGGACTCTTTGCATCTCATTGTGACTAGCCAAGTATCGAATTAAGTCTCTTGTGATGAACATTGCACACTAGCGAAAGTGTGAAGTCTTGTTTGACATTGGTGTCAATGCTTTGTGTGATGAGCTTACCGTGAACCATGTGTGATGACACCTAGAATTTGCCTCGTTGGTCTGGTTGACTAAGTGATGCAATTTCTTGAGATGATCTTAGGCAACTTTAAAGAGTGTCAACCAATTTGAAATTATACCTCTTTTGTGGCTTACCTTGTGAGTGTGTGAACCTCTTTAGAGCACCCTTTGAGCCTTACCCTTTTCTTGGAAGAAACTTGATAACATTGTGACCTTTTATCGATCCATTACCCATAATCCTCATGATTTATAGTTTGTGTGAATAGCCAACTTAGGCCAAAAGCCTAAGTTGGGGGTGTGGTGAAAAGAAAAGGTAAATCAACAAAATGCAAAGAAGTCCCTTTTGCCCATGTTTTGAGAAAAATGGAACCTCTCCATATAAAAAGAAGAGAGAAAAAGAAGAAAGGATTGAAAAAGAAAAGAAAGAACAAGTTGTGGAATAAGGTTGTGAAAATACAAAGAAAATGGGGTTTGCAATGACCCATGGAAGATGAATAAGATGTGACTTCTCAGCT
>NW_006238996.1:595803-600970 GCF_000226075.1 Solanum tuberosum | reverse complement strand
TTGAATGAAAATGATGAAGAAAAGGAAAGAAGGTGTTCTTCACATCACATTTCATGAGGATTTCAACCTATAAGCCTAAATGACCATACCATTACACTCAGCCCCATTACAAGCCTTGAAAAGACCTTTTTGATCTTGAATGAGCTGGCGCAAAAGTCAATTGGAAAATAAGGACAAACCTATTGGTGAAATCATGCATTGTGTTTATCTTTGTGAGTGTGAGTGTTGATCTTGATTTCAGAACTTTAAATGATTGAACCATTGAGTGAGTATGGAATCATTCTTTGTGTGAGAGCATTTGAATACATTTGATGAGCTGAACTTGCATTTAGAAGCCTTGAAAAGACCTTTTTGATCTTGAATGAGCTGGCGCAAAAGTCAATTGGAAAATAAGGACAAACCTATTGGTGAAATCATGCATTGTGTTTATCTTTGTGAGTGTGAGTGTTGATCTTGATTTCAGAACTTTAAATGATTGAACCATTGAGTGAGTATGGAATCATTCTTTGTGTGAGAGCATTTGAATACATTTGATGAGCTGAACTTGCATTTAAAGCAAGTATAGTGAGCTTGAGATTCTTTGGTAATGGTGAGTCACAACTTGAATCTTTGAGTGCACAATTGATCCTTGCACGAGTAAGTTTAGTCTTTTTGTGTGCATTCATGCTTGAGACTTGTGTAGCACTGTTTGAGAAATTCTTTTTGAACGGTTGAACTTGAGTTTTACTTGAGGACAAGCAAAAGTTTAGGTTGGGGGTGTTTATGAGTCCACGATTTGGACTTTTTCGGGGCATTATTTTGATGGATTTAGTGTCCTCAAATGCATATTTTGTCTCAATAACTGATGAAAATCCTTGAGTTTCAGTTATTTGGAATTAGAGACCAAGCATGGAAACTATTGGGCAGAAAGGAACAAGGTAGCTAAAGAGAACGAAGAAAAGACGGCCTGAGGATCGCCTAAACCATTAGGCGAGTCGCTGAATGGCTATGATCTCGCGTAATGTTCCAGTGAGCCAAGCTGTGAAGGAGAAAATTGAGTCGGTGAGATAAATGAGCAGTCGGCAAGTCGCCGAACGAACGATTCCGCTATGCAATACTCCATCGCCCAACGTTATAGAACTTGAATTTCCTGAAGGCCAATACAAAAAAGTGATGAACCAGACCAAAGGGCGCATCACCGAGTGGACCGGCGATCCCGACTGACTGCGCCAAGTGGTCCTTCGCAGCAAACTTTTTGACAACTATAAATACTTGTTAAAATTCTTAGCTTAGTATCATATTTTGTATGCAATCAGTACCAATTTATAGCGAGAGAGAGGTTTTAAAACCAAAACTACTGAATCTTTAGTCTATGGTTATTGGGTTGTCGTGGGTTTAGCTCGAGAGAGTGAATCCTAAACCCTCTCCCACACATTCAGCTCAAGAGAGTGAATGTACTATGGAAAAGGTTGTGCTTCATTGACGCTTATCGATGTTCGAGAGAAACCAATTTGATTCGGGGTAAATTGCTCGAGAGAAAATCTACCCCCACTAAAGTCTAGCTTAGTTACCAATTTATAGCGATTTGCTATCAATAACATTTACTCAGTTGTTTACTTTAGCCCATATTCCTATCCCATCCCAATAATCCTGTCTCCCTATTTGCATTTTAGTTTTTAGTTGTCATTTTAATTGATAATTGATTACAAAACCCCCTTCGATAATTGACACTTGTGTCACCCTTTAATTTGATATGTTTTTTGTTCGTAAATGTTCATAGTTATAAGTGACTTGAACACATTCTTGCTTTTTTCTTAATTCTCGGTTACAAACCGCTCCCTTGGGACTCGACCCCAACTCACTAGTTAGGTTATATTACTATTGAATGACCGTGGACGCTTAGTATTGGATGAAGCCCCCGGATACGTCAAGTCACATAGACAGTCAAACAGTTAGTAGTTCAATTGTCTTTACATTATTATTTCATATGTCAAGACTTGAGTTGCCATTTTGTCCAAGTTAAATGTTTGGCCTTTAAACGTTCTAAGTTATTTTTACTAAACAGTTAAGTAGAAGTGCATTTGATCATTGTATTAATGCTTAGAGTCTTCCGCTGAGTAAGTAAGCCAGGCCAAGGGTTCACTTGGGGCCATCAATGGTTCTCGATTGCCAGTCTTACCCAGGGTGTAGGCTCGGGGAGTGATAAACTTGGTATCAGAGCACACAATTCAAGAGTCCTAGGGAGTCTATGAAGCAGTGTCAGTAGAGTCCTGGTTATCGGTGTGAAGCGCGCCACATCTATAATTAGGAGGCTGCGACACTTAGGAAATTATCTCACTTCTTTCACACTCATTTCCTGCGATAGAATTCATCTCTATAAAGTCTCTTTCTAATTCGTGCTTGCATGTGTTTTTCAGTTAATCATGCCTCCACAAAGAGTTGTCAGAGGTCGTCCTGCTAGGAGGAACGTTGAGGAGCAAGGGGTACCTAATGCACCTGAAGTGCAGCCCCAAGGGGAAGTCACCAATGTTGAGTTCAGGGAAGCGATAAGAATGCTAAGTCAAGCTGTGACTAACCAGGTTGTGCAACAAAAAAGGGCTCGACAGGTAGAGGCTGATACTTCGAGGATCCGAGAAATCTTGAGGTTGAATCCTCCAAGTTTCACTGGTTCAAGCACTACTGAGGATCCAAAGAACATTATTAAGGAACTGCAAAAGGTATTAGATGTTATGCACGTTGCCGATGCTGAGCGAGTAGAACTAGCTTCATATCAATTGAAGAATGTTGCTAGGACTTGGTTTGACCAGTGGAAGAAGGGTAGAGTTGAGGGAGCACCACCTGCGAGTTAGGCATATTTTGAGGAGGCCTTCTTCGGGCATTTCTTCCCCCAAGAACTGAGAGAGGACAAGGTATGAGAGTTTCTTACCCTTAAACATGATTCACTAAGTGTTCATGAGTATGGGTTGAAGTTCACCCAACTTTCCCGATATGCTCCAGATATGGTTGCAGATATGAGAAGCAGGATGAGTCTTTTTATTGCTGGGTTGTCCCGTCTGTCCAGCAAAGAGGGCATGACAGCTATGCTAATTAGGGACATGGATATAGCAAGGTTGATGGTCTATGTGCAGCAGGTTGAAGAAGAGAAGCTGAGGGATAGGGAGGAGTTTAGAAACAAGAAGGCTAAGACAGGGAATGAGTCTGGGCAGAAAAGAAACAATGTGAGTCATTCATCCTTCCAACAAAAGCAAAAGGGACCTGCTCCATCATCTGCTAGTGCACCTGCACCTAGAAACAAAGGTGAGTACAATAGTCAGAATTCACAGCATTTTAGAGCTAGACCTGCACAATCTCAGGGTAGTGTGGCACAAGGAGGTAACTGGGCTCCTGCATGTGCTATGTGTTGTAGAACCCACCCAGGTAAATATCGCGATGGCTCTACAGGTTGTTTCAAGTGTGGACAAGAGGTTCACTTCATGAAAGAGTGCCCTAAGAACCGTCAAGGTAATGGGAATCACGACAATAAGGCCCAATCTTTGTCAGTTCCTCCACCAGACAGGGCTGCACCTAAAGGAGCTACTTCCGATACTGGCGGAGGAGCAAATCGCCTTTATGCATTCACTAGTCGTCAAGAGCAAGAGAATTCTCTAAATGTTGTCACTGGTATAATCAAAGTCTTTACTCTTGATGTTTATGCTTTGCTAGACCCAGGAACAAGTTTATCTTTTGTGACTCCTTATGTTGCAAATAATTTTGATGTTCTTCCTGAGAATTTATGTGAACCCTTTTGTGTTTCTACACTTGTTGAGGAGTCTATTCTAGCTGAGCGAGTATATCGTGATTGTGTCATTTTTATCAATCACAAGGACACCATGGCTGATTTAATTAAGTTAGACATTGTAGATTTTGATGTTATTCTTGGTATGGACTGGCTTCATGCCTGTTATGCCTCAGTTGATTGTAGAACTCGAGTTGTCAAGTTTCAGTTTCCAAATGAGTCAGTCTTAATCTTAGAGTGGAAAATTAGTTCAACAGTGCTTAAGGGTTGTTTCATTTCGTACCTTAAAGAAAGAAAGTTAGTTTCCAAGGGGTGTGTCTATCACTTAGTATGAGTTAATGACTCTAGTGTTGAGATATCTCCTATTCAGTTAGTTTCAATAATAAAAGCGGTTCCAGAAGTCTTTCCAGTTGATCTTCCCGGAGTCCCTCCTGAGAGAAATAGACTTCGGCATAGACATTCTTCCATATACTCGTCCTATATCTATTCCTCCATATAGAATGGCTCTAGCAGAGTTGAAAGAGCTTCAAGAACAGTTGAAAGATCTCCTTGATAAGGGATTTATTCGACCAAGTGTCTCACCTTGGGGCTCTCCGGTCTTATTTGTGAGAAAGAAAGATGGTTCCCTTAGGATGTGTATAGATTACCGTCAGTTGCACAAGCTTACCATCAAGAACAAGTATCATCTTCCAAGAATTGATGATCTTTTTGATCAGCTTCAGGGTGCTACTTGTTTCTCTAAGATAGATCTCAGATCAGGCTATCATCAGTTGAAAGTAAGGGAATGTGACATTCCAAATACAACATTCAGGACCCATTATGATCATTCTGAGTTATTAGTTATGTCCTTTGGTTTGACCAATGCACCTGTAGCATTCATGGACCTTATGAATAGAGTATTTAACCCTTATTTAGATATGTTTGTTATCATCTTCATTGATGACATACTAATCTATTCGAGGAATGAAGAAGATCATGCTAGTCATCTCAGAATAGTTCTCCAAACTCTAAAGGATAGAGAGTTGTATGCCAAGTTCTCTAAGTGTGAGTTTTGGATCGAGTTTGTGGCATTCTTAGGCCTCATTGTGTCTGGAGAGGGAATTAAAGTTGATACTCAGAAAATTAAGGCACTGCAGAATTGGCCCAGACCCACATCTCCAATTGATATTAGGAGTCTCTTGGGTTTAGCTGGCTATTATAAAAGGTTCATAGAGGGGTTCTAATCTATTTCATCAACTTTGACTAAGTTAACTCAGAAGACAGTGAAGTTTCAATGGTCTGGGTATATTGTGATGCGTCTAGAGTTGGTTTAGGTTGTGTGTTGATGCAGAATGGCAAGCTTATAGCTTATGCCTCCAGACAGTTGAAAGTTCATGAGAAGAACCACCCAACCCATGACTTAGAGTTGGCTGC
>NW_006238996.1:587845-595690 GCF_000226075.1 Solanum tuberosum | reverse complement strand
ATCACAAGAGCCTTCAATATGTGTTTACTCAGAAAGACCTTTATCTCAGACAAATGAGGTGGTTAGAATTACTCAAGGATTATGACATGAGTATTCTTTATCACCCAGGTAAGACTAATGTTGTTGCTGATGCTTTAAAGAGGTTGTCTATGGGTAGTACGCCCCATGTTGAGGAAGAAAAGAAAAAGTTAGCGAAAGATGTGCATAAACTTGAACGATTGGGAGTTCGACTAATGGATTCCATAGAAGGAGGAGTAGTGGTGATGAATGGGGCTGAATCATCCTTAGAGTCAGAAGTGAAAGAGAAACAAGACCAAGACCCTATTTTCCTTGAATTGAAGGCAAATGTTCATAAGCAGAAAGTTATGGCTTTTGAACAAGGGGGAGATGGTGTATTGAGATATCAAGGTAGATTGTGTGTACCAAGAGTGGATGAACTCCAAGAGAGGATCATGGAGGAAGCTTATAGCTGCATATATACCATTCATCCGGATTCCACAAAGATGTATCGCAATTTGAGAGAAGTTTAATGGTGGAGTAGTATGAAGAAGGGCATTGTAGATTTTGTGGTCAAGTGTCCGAATTGCCAACAAGTTAAGTAGAGCACCAAAGGCCCGGTGGTTTGGCTGAAAATGTAGCACTTCTAGAATGGAAGTGGGAGATGATCAATATGGACTTCATCACAGGTTTACCAAGGTCTCACAAGCAGCATGGTTCTCTTTGGGTGATTGTTGATAGAATGACAAAATCAGCCCACTTTTTTCTGGTAAAGACTACCCATTCAGCAGAAGATTATGCTAAGTTGTATATTCAAGAGGTAGTTAGACTGTATGGGCTGCCAGTTTCGATTCTTTCAGATATACTGCACAGTTCTGGAAATATTTTCAAAAAGACTTGGGTTCAAAGGTGAACTTAAGTATTGCTTTTCATCCTCAAACAGATGGTCAAGCAGAGTGCACTATTCAGACCTTGGAGGATATGTTGAGGGCTTGCGTTATTGATTTCAAAGGTAATTGGGATGATCACCTACCTCTTATTGAATTTGCTTACAACAATAGTTACCACTCTAGCATCCAAATGGCTCTTTATGAAGCTCTTTATGGAGAAGATGCAGATCTCCTATTGGATGGTTTGAAATTGGTGAAGCTGGGTTGATAAGACCAGACTTAGTTAATCAGGCTATGGAGAAAGTGAAAGTGATTCAAGAAAGGTTGAAAACAACGCAGAGTCGTCAGAAATCCTATGCTTATGTTAGGAGAAGGGAGTTAGAATTCGAAGTAGATGATTGGGTTTACTTGAAAGTTTCACCCATGAAGGGTGTTATGAGATTTGGTAAGAAGGGGAAGCTTAGTCCCCGGTATATTGGCCCTTACAGAATATCCAAAAGGGTTGATAAGGTAGCATATGAGTTCTAGCTACCACAAGAGTTAGCAGCGGTTCATTCGGTATTTCATATTTCCATATTGAAGAAGTGTATGGGAGATCCTTCACTTGTCATACCAACTGAAGATATTGGTATCAAGGATAGCTTATCCTATGAGGAGATTCCTGTTCAGATTTTTGATCGCCAAGTTCACAAGTTGAGGACTAAGGAAGTAGCATCAGTCAAAGTTCTTTGGAGGAACCAGTTTGTTGAGAAAGCTACTTGGGAAGCTGAAGAAGATATGAAGAAGAGGTATTCACATCTCTTTGAAACCTAAGAAATTCCATATCAAGGTACTAATTGTCTTCTTAGAACTCTTTCATTTATAACTTAGCATGTTGTATTTGCACTGCTTGTTGGGTGTTTGAGCTAAATGTTACATGTTACACCCTTAGCCTACTAAGAGTAAGCTCATTCGAGGATGAATGTTTCCAAGGGGGAGATATTGTAACACCCCGTAACTAGAAAGAACTAGGGAGAAGTTAAATTGGAAATAGTCATTTTTGGGAAGAATATAAAAATCTGGAAAATTTTGTTAAGTATGTTAAGTTGGATTTTGGTCAACTTCAAATGACCATAAATCCTAGCTCAGGATTATTTAGCTGTGTTTCCAGATATCTTAGTAAATAACTTGGAATAATCTTTCCAACGCCGCTGAGTTTGCTCGATTCTAAGTTCGTATGAGTGAGATATGCCCATTTGAAGTTGGGCGGTTCAAATAAGGAAAGTCTAATCCGGATTTTTGAAGGGTAATTTAGTCTTTTCCTTACCCAATTAAATTATTTCGTTTTTAGTAAGTTATGTGGGGTCTAAATTGAGTTAGTTCAGTTTATGCAATTAAGAAATACGCTAGGGCTTTGAGAGAAGAGAAAAGAGTAGAAAGGAGAATAGATGCTCAAGATTCGTCAAGTTCTTACGATTTTTGTTGTGGAATTCGCCAAGGATTCAATCCTACAAGGTATGTGAGACTTTCATAGTATTGGGTTCGTTCACCCACGCGCCAATCATGTTTCATTCAGCAAAATTCGTTTCTAGAAAGTTGAAAGTATGATGTTCTTAAATTATGTTCTTGAAGTTTGCTTAGTTCTTGAGATTTAATGGGATTGTGGAGTTCTTGATGGAATTGTGTCGATTTAAGAGTTGATTTGAGTTAGGCTCTTGTATATTTATACTGGGTATCTGAAACTAAAGAGAAATTAATGAAAAAAATCGAACTTAGGCGAATTGGGGTGAGAAAACGAAGGAGGAAAAAGTCGAGCGGGTTTCGGCAGTAAGTCCGCATTGTGGACTTGCTCCCTCAATGCACAAAAATCACCTCCGCGTCGTGGAGAGGGCGCGGACTCCTCTCTTTCAAAAAGAAATTTTGTGATCAAATATTTAAACACAAATCCGCGTCGCGGACTTATTTCCAGACAGTAATTTCTTGATCTTTTCTCCTGTTTAGCTATCTAAAAACACTCCTAAACATCATGAGATCTTTCCTATCACAAAGCACAATCCTTGAATCCATAATTCAATTCAAGGAAAGTTAAGAGTCAAGTCTAGAAGAATAGAATCAAGTCAAGAGAAGTTCAGAAAGTATTTCAAAAGTCTTTCACAAACATTTTAACTTTGTTTTAAGACTTATGTTTTGAGTTGAGTACAGAGTAAGAGTAAAAGTTCTTTTCTTTAAAGATTATATGGGAACTAAGTATTCCCAATAGTTAGAAATGTTTTCACATTTGAGCAAGAAAGGGAACATCGATTCCAAGAGAGGTTTTAAGCTAAGTTTTGAGTAATTATCTCAAACCAAAGAAAGAAGTTTTGTTTTAAAAACATATGAGCTAAGTATATTTTGGGAATATTATTGAGCACCGATGTGGGAATGCGAGTTCATAATAACTCAAGTCTCCATAAACCATGTAGCCATCATGGGTAGTAAAGGATCATACTTTTTAGATGATTCCTTAAGTGCTTTTTAGCATATACTAGTGGATCCACTTAGTTAAGGCGTTCTATATAACGGAAAAGTATAGGATAGTTATGGCAGCGTGGGAAAGACATTGTATCACCACTTATGCTTATAGTGGTGGTTGTCGGTTAGAGAAACTCCCACAGAAACTATATTACTTTATTAAATGAGTAAAGTTGAGTTTGTTATTGCATTTCTTTAACAAATTGAGTTGTTATTTACTGTTCTAAATGCTTCGTATAAATTGCACTATTATTGTTGGTTTGCACTGCATTTGAGTTGAGTTAAACATGAGTTGAGTAAAGCCAAGGTAAGTGTTTCTTCCAGATTCCCTTCAAGCTTATGTTATGTTTAGTTTTCCCCTCGCATACTCGTACATTCAATCTACTGATGCCATTTGGCCTGCATCGTTTTATGATGCAGACACAGGTAACCAGGATCAGCATCTAGTGCCTCATTGATCCAGTTGAGCACTACGAGTCAGTTAGTGAGCCTCATTGCTTTCAGGAGGGATCATTTTTACACTGTTTTCTAGTATTTCAGTTGTTAAGATGATCGGGGGTCTTGTCCTGACATCCCTCTTTGTTTTAGAGGCTTCATAGACAGTTAGTAGTTCAGTTGTCTTTACATTATTATTTCATATGTCAAGACTTGAGTTGCCATTTTGGCCAAGTTGAATGTTTGACCTTTAAACGTTCTAAGTTATTTTTATTAAACAGTAGAGTAGAAGTGCATTTGATCATTGTATTAATGCTTAGAGTCTTCCACTGAGTAAGTAAGACAGGCCAAGGGTTCGCTTGGGGCCATCAATGGTTCTCGAGTGCCAGTCCCACCCAGGGTGTAGGCTCAGGGCATAACACGGCCGACCAGTACGGTCCGTGGTTGGACTTACGAACCGTAGGTCTGGCCATAGGTGAGGCTCAGTAGCTAATTAGAGGGAAATGACTTTTGGATCAACTTCAAACAATCATATCTTTTAGCATAAAATGAATTAGGTGTCCCATGACCTCTCAAATTAAAGATAATTGAATCATCTTTCCAACGCCACCAAGTTTGCTAAATTCCAAGCTCGGAGTAAAAATTTATGCTCGTTTTAGTGAAGCCCTATTGGGCAGACCACAAACCACGACCCTGTTGACGGGCAGTGGTTCAAACGACGGCCCGTCCGTCCCACCGTGAATCGCCTTTGTTAGCTTTTAAGCAGGGTCATTTTGGTATGTTTCCCTATTCATTAGACACTTAAACTATGTCATTTTATTTAGTCTAAGCCTAATAATCAAGTCAGACATACCCAGAACCCTCATTCTCCAAAATTCATCCAAGTTGGAACGAAAAGATAAGAAAGAGTCACCAGTTTCTTTCAAGAACAAGCAGCAGTGTTCTTCAAAGTTTAGCCCCGAAATCCAAAGTATTTCTCCATAGATTTCGTCACCAGGTATGTGGGATTTCACTAGTGGGTTCCTTTCACCCATTAGGTCCCTAATTTTTGGTCAGTTCCTTGATTCTTCATAGCTTGTTTAGACCTAGGGCTTATAAAACCTTAGAGATTAATGGTGATTTTGCTGTTGTAGTATCCTTCATCATATTATCATGTTTTGTTGGAAACTTAATATAATTCCTTGTATAAAACTCAGAATCCTAGTTTGTGTAATTTCTCTTAGTTCATGAATTATACTTGCTAAGTCTGTTGGACAGAAAATCATGCTCCAGATTTCGAATGTCACATTCCTAGTATATAAATATTGCATTCTCACTTAGCATGTCACTATTTTGAGCTATTCAGTATTTAGTGGATTTTAGCTTCATGAATATTCAGTTATTAGGAGTAGACTTAGCACTGAATAAGACTAGGGTTCAACGTACCCTCAAAGTCCCAGAACTACGTGTCTCGCCGGTTTATAAGTCCCCTCAGTTGGGCATCAGTTTTAGCGATCACGCCACAGTCATGACTTTATACCCCTGGCAAGTTATATTGGGCCCTCTCGATAGGGTGTATACATCGAACTCCACATTTAGCTCACGTGGTTTATGTCGGTTAATAGTAGCTCCCACAGTCAGACTCTTAGTGCATTGACCAAGTTTTCACCAGTTACTTTAGTATAAAGTTCAACATGTTATCTTCATGATTAGTACTTGGTCATTGCATTCAGTTTATCTTTCAGTTATACTTAGTACATATCTATATCATTGTTCAGATTATATCATTCCTCATTTATGCATTATTCAGCTTATATACTTTTGTTCAGCTTAGTATATCTATATCATGCATGCTCAGTAAATTCCAAGTACTGACGCATATTTTGTGCTACATCGTTTCATGATGTAGATTCAAGCACTCAGCATCCAGATCACGCTTAGATCGATTGTCGATTCGACTTCAACAACTTCAGTGGCAAGTCCTCATACTTCGAGAACAATAGACATGCTTTCTATTTTAGTCTTTATTTCCAGTTTTCAGTTTTGTTAGAGTTAGTTGGGGGCATGTCCCAGCAACTCAATTCAGTAGAGGCTTTTCATACATAGTAGTAGATTCAGCTCGAGTTGTTAAATGTTGTTTCAGTCATCACTAAACTCTTATTATTATAACTTATACATTCAAGCTATCAAATTTGTGTTGTACTATCAATGTAGTCAGAATAGGATACACATTTTTTATCTCTCTATGAATCTGTTGGTGGAGATAGCTAGAGTACCAGAACTTGAATCCTCTTCATCAAGAAAATTATACTATATATTTTAGCTAGAGTACCACATATTCTAAAAGTTTTATTATTTTCTTAAAATATGATTGATGTGATTATAATTATAAAAAACAGGAAATTAAATTTGCAATTACGTTTGACTTCTTAATTTTTCTAACTCACTTAAATTTGAATCAATCATGTTTTAATATTAGCTTTGTAAAATTGTCTTCAATTCTTTGAGATGTGTTCTTAGACATTTCAATCTCAAACTAATTACATTATCAAATAATTAGCTTTAAAAGACATTATCTTAAATTTGAATGTCTTTTAAGGCGTTACAATCACTACAATATAGATGATTTAGACCTATTTTTGTAATTAAAAGTTATACAAAACATTATACAAGTAAAATTTTTATTCTAATTAGCATACTCAATCAGATGAAGTCTTAATTCTATTTTTAAATATTTCTACTCTTACAATAATATCTATAGCTTGTGCAACAATTGACTCAATTGAAAAAAAAATTCAAAACTATAATCCATAAGAATTTACTTCAGATATAAGTGTTTCAGTCAAGGAAGGCACAATAATTTATATATGTCTATTCGGGTCTAACAAATTATTTTAAAAAAACAATATATTGCTAATTGAAAAAAATTAATTATCAAATTATAATTGACAATCATCTATTTTAATAACTCATGAGAATAAAAAATATATATATATAAAAGAGAAAACAAATAATGTGACACATAAACTTGACCTAAATCTTCAAAAAGACACTTTAACTATGTGTGTCATGCCCCGAGGCTACCTCTTGACGTAACAGGGGACCTAGGATCACAAGTGGCCCCAAGCTAACCCTGAGTCTGGAATATCATGAACATACTGAATATAACTAAGTAAACATGAACTAACCGGAAACTAAATCGATAGATATCTGAAAAGAAACAAGCTCAACTAGTTTGGAAAATAATATATATAAAAAACTTTAGTGATAACTGAAACAACCACTTAACTGTCACGACCCAGACCGTCGTGATTGACACCCACACTAACACTCCGGTGGGAGAACCACTACTTCAACCCCAACCAAGCAACTAACCAAAACTAAGGCATTAAGTATATGAAAGCAGAAATAATAGCTAAAAACTGAAGTTCCCATAAACTTCAACAAAAGATCTAACAACTAACAATGCGGAAGAAATAACCTAGAACCTAAAAGTCAATGTACCGAAACATCTAACAATGAACCAAGTCTAAACAAGAAGGGGTACAACCCCATACTAATGAACTAACTAAAACAAATGTCTAAGTCCGGAAACGGTGGACATAGACGAAAGAGAATCCCATGGCAGCTCGGAAGAATTGGCTCACCCTTGAATTCGAAGTGACGATCACTGATCTCCTAAGCGAGGTCTGTCACTAACCGTTTGAAGATCCCATGTACTCGACAAAAATAAGAGCAAGTGTAGTATCAGTACACAACCACATTGTACTGGTAGTATCATATGGCTATCGTACAAGTGCAACATAACCAATTAAGACAACATTATAATCACATGCATATATATCAACATATACAATATTATCAACATTTACGAACAACGAACAACTTTACATTTATATCAAATCATTGGTCCTCTCATGGAACCCAAACCCAAACAGTTAGCTTAGCGGAACGTGGTATCCGATACAATAATTATGCCGAAACGTGGCAACCGATCCCATAGTTATGCCGGAACGTGGCAACCGATCCAAGTTAGTGTGTCGGAACGCAACAC
>NW_006238996.1:583840-587564 GCF_000226075.1 Solanum tuberosum | reverse complement strand
TAGTTATGCTGGAACGTGGCAACCGATCCATTCAACACACCACGATCACAATCACAAGTATATATCATCAAGATCATACATTTAAGTCATGATTTCATGGCAATCATCATTCATCTATCTCATTTACAACAAGTGTGATCAACATTGCAACATTCATACATATACAAGTATCATAATGAAACAAGAACAAGCATATATCAAACAATCATAGAATCACAACCATCACCTACCTCGAAACAAGCTTGAAACCCTAAGAAACTTGATCCTTCCCTTTCTGGATTCGTACAACTTGTTCTTGGTCTACAAATAATCAATATAATACGATAATCAATAAACAAACACTAATTACCCGAATCTATAACAATTCTATGAACCCTAGATCATACCCATGGTCCCAATTATCCAATTTAAGGTTGTTTCTGATATGCTCAAATTACACCTCCCTAAAGAAGCATAAGCAATCGTTATCAAGTAAAAAACCCAACTTGTAGGTTGGGGTCGATCCCACGAGGAAACTGGTTTAGACTTAACTTTAACTTACACCTATATTCGTTTAGTCAAACTACTTCCAGAAACAAGTAATAAAAAGGGGGGGATTTGTGAAACAAATTTTAAGAATTCAGTAAGTAATCAGTAAACAAAAGTCAATTTTTGTTGTTATCAAGATGAGAAAATTAACTAGGGTATATGTGTTCACCACAAGCTTATAACTCAGCAATCCAAGTAATAGCAATCCTATCCTAGTGTATTACATGCAAAGTGATAAGTTAGGTATCTCTAAATCCTTGGTCCGGCATCTAGAGAATTTCACCCCGCACCTTGGTCCGGCTACGTGTGTATAATTCACTAACCCTGACATTTACCTCATATTAGACATCATAATCGATGTTTGGCTTAGTTATAACTTCGCACCAATCGACACTAGCCTATTAGATAGAATCACACTAAATCTATGTTGATAATTCTTTTCTTGTTGATTACCTCCTTGGTCCGGCAAGTGGCAACACGGCGAGTTCTAACGCGTGCACTCGTTAAAAAGACTTTTGAACGAAAGAATTACCAATGCATGCAAAACACTATTCAAGAATTGCTTATTTACTATTCATACTTTGTTAATCGCTCATGGATCCCACAACCCTAGTTGTGGAGTTTAGTTACCCATAATCATATGAACACTATTTATTGTTTTAGATGAAAGAATTATGAACTTACGTAGCTGAGAAAAATAAACCGAGAAATTAAACTCAAATTTCAAACCAAATCTTCAAAACTAACCTTTGGAAATCTAGAGTTTCTCGGGTAGCAAAATTAGTTCCCAAGTCACAAAGTAAAACAAAAGTAATAAAGTCTAACCCCAAAACGAGGTTTACATGCCCTATTTATAGAAACCAAGTGCTAGATTAAAAGGGAAACAACTTAAGGAAAGTGTGTTCAGGCACGCGTCTTCATTCTACGAGACTGACTCACGAACCGTCAATGGATCTACGGTCCGTGAGTCCCTTCCATCAGCTAGGACTTAGAAATATTTCAGCCTCCAAAAATTAGCTTCTCTAAAGAAAACGACGGACTTGCAGTACGGACTGTAGATCGATCGACGATCCGTCAATCCCCTTCCATAGCTCCATACTTGGAATCTTCACAAATCAGGTACTGGAACCCTCGTAGTATCAATCTACGGATCAACAGTACGGTCCGTAAATCAATCTACGAACCGCCAATGGCCACCGTGGTTCCACACTCTGTCAGATTTCCCTGATTTTCCTTCCATGCCTTGCCTGTTGATCTACGGCCATCACCTACGGAGCGTCACTGGACCTACGGTCCGTAGATCACCCCCGTAGGTGCCCTTTCTGCAGTTATTTCAGCTGTCCGTTTACTTTCGCGCCTGAACGTCTTTCCTGCAAAACATGATAAAGACACATATAAACCAATCCAAAAAGGCCCTAGACACACACAACTTGTAAGTGAAATGTATTAGAAATACCGTAAACTCACGGTATATCAACACCCTTAATTTAAATTCATTGTTTGTCCTCAAGCGACGCACTAAAACTCTAAACGACACTTGTATAGAAGCAAGCATTTCAAACACAAGCAATCACATGGCTTTCTAGCCCACTCTCTTTGCGGGTACAAAATTTGTTCTCTTAGACTCGATAAGCTAATTCATGCCGATCAAACCATGATATCGATTGACCAACCAACACACAACATACATTGTTTCACTATCACCAAGGGACCAACTCTCCGACAATGTACTAAGTGCCCTTACTTCAAACGAAATCCCTTTTATTCTTCTTCGCACAATGACCGATGAATTTGAGTACAAGGATTCATTCAATACTCACACTCAGAAATAACTTCAAGTACTGTTAGTGCTCAATACCATAGGCTTGCCCTTACTTTCACTGCTTAGACTCTCCAAACTAGACTCTAGGATCACTATAGAACTTTCTTGGCTTGCAACGTAGCATCAGGGTCAGGTATGGTACATTTGGGTACTTCTTTGTAACTTTCTGCCATCCTTGACATTACACAAGGCTTTCAACCTCTTTTTTTTCTATTTTTGCCATCCTACCGTTTTACCTTCTTTCCCATGATTTTCTTCAACCACGGATGTGACTTCAAACTTTGTAGCTCTTTTTACATTTATTTTATTTTTCTTTTAGCTTTCAACATGTCACATCCTTTCCTCTCTTTTTCAACATCAAACTCTTTTCATACCCATTTTTCTTTTGGTTTCCTCTTTCATAGCCACCCTCAACTTATAGATTTTCCATTGGTTGAGGTGCACAATACCCGATGTTGGGTCAGGGCCATGATTGAAGTTACTTTTTACATTAGCCACCCTCAACTTAGGCTTTTGGCCTAGGTCGAGGTGCACATGTCCAAGGAGGGACCAGGGCCAACATAGTCGATCATAGAAAGGTGAGTTCGGGGTTTATAAAGAAATGGTATTATTTTAGGCTCAAAGTATTTGGGTCAAAGGGAGCATTTGTTTCATTTGGTCGGATCCTTCTTTCAGGGAATTTGCTGAATTATCAGAACAATGGCCTATGATCACTTCCTAACCTCTAGATCATTGAGTCTTAGCAGAACTAACAGGGAAACTTCTAGTTTTGCACAAAAACTATTTTAGCACTCAACTATTCTAACACACTCATGGCACATAGTTTCATTATCAGATTATCAGATTACCAGTTCAACTTTCAGCCTAAGTCATTCCATCAAGTCGATTCATTATCATGTCATACACAGAGCCAACACATTCAGCTAATCGTAGCCTACAAATTCTAGCACACATCACAAAATCTGACGGGTATCATTTTTTTAAGCCATTATGCTTCTTTCTATTTCATGCTTCTACAAATACGATATTAACACATGCCGGTTCAACATAAATTAAACAATCTCTTGGGGAAAAAGAACACATGCAAGAAAACCACATGAAAGGATCTATGAGTTGGGTTACTCAGCTACTCTCGGCTGTTTAACTCAACTGTATCATCAAAAATTTACTCCTATAGGATTAACTGTAATTCGTGGATTGTTCATTCTTCGCAAAGTTCTGTTCAACTCTGGATCGTAAGGAGTAAGTGGTTCACCTTGGATCTGTGTCCTTGCCATACACTAGAATCAGAACCTGAGAGCCACAAGAACAAAAAGAAAAAGTAAAATTAGAAAATATTTGACTAAAGTTCAATAATGTAGTGAAAATAATCTT
>NW_006238996.1:576816-583172 GCF_000226075.1 Solanum tuberosum | reverse complement strand
GGCGAGTTCTAACGCGTGCACTCGTTAAAAAGACTTTTGAACGAAAGAATTACCAATGCATGCAAACACTATTCAAGAATTGCTTATTTACTATTCATACTTTGTTAATCGCTCATGGATCCCACAACCCTAGTTGTGGAGTTTAGTTACCCATAATCATATGAACACTATTTATTGTTTTGGATGAAAGAATTATGAACTTACGTAGCTGAGAAAAATAAACCGAGAAATTAAACTCAAATTTCAAACCAAATCTTCAAAACTAACCTTGGAAATCTAGAGTTTCTCGGGTAGCAAAATTAGTTCCCAAGTCACAAAGTAAACAAAAGTACTAAAGTCTAACCCCCAAAAACGAGGTTTACATGCCCTATATATAGAAACAAAGTGCTAAATTAAAAGGGAAACAACTTAAGGAAAGTGTGTTCAGGCACGCATCTTCATTTCACGCGACTGACTCACGAACCGTCAATGGATCTACGGTCCGTGAGTCCCTTCCATCAGCTAGGACTTAGAAAATATTTCAGCCTCCAAAAATTAGCTTCTCTAAAGCAAACGACGGACTTGCAGTACGGATCGTAGATCGATCTACGATCCGTCAATCCCCTTCCGTAGCTCCATACTTGGAATCTTCACAAATCAGGTACTGGAACCCTTACAGTATCAATCTACGGATCAACAGTACGGTCCGTAGATCAATCTACGAACCGTCAATGGCCACCGTGGTTCCACACTCTGTCAGATTTCCCTGATTTGCCTTCCATGCCTTGCCTGTTGATCTACGGCTATCACCTACGGAGCGTCACTGAACCTACGGTCCGTATATAATCCCCATAGGTGCCCTTTCTGCAGTTATTTCAGCTGTCCCTTTACTTTCGCGCCTGAACGTCTTTCCTGCAAAACATGATAAAGACACATATAAACCAATCCAAAAAGGCCCTAGACACACACAACTTGTAAGTGAAATGTATTAGAAATATCGTAAACTCACGGTATATCAACACCCTCAATTTAAATTCATTGTTTGTCCTCAAGCGACGCACTAAAATTCTAAACGACACTTGTATAGAAGCAAGCATTTCAAACACAAGCAATCACATGGCTTTCTAGCCCACTCTCTTTGTAGGTACAAAATTTGTTCTCTTAGACTCGATAAGCTAATTCATGCCGATCAAACCATGATATCGATTGACCAACCAACACACAACATACATTGTTTCACTATCACCAAGGGACCAACTCTACGACAATGTACTAAGTGCCCTTACTTCAAACGAAATCCCTTTTATTCTTCTTCGCACAATGACCGATGAATTTGAGTACAAGGATTCATTCAACACTCACACTCAGAAATAACTTCAAGTACAGTTAGTGCTCAATACCATAGGCTTGCCCTTACTTTCACTGCTTAGACTTTCCAAACTAGACTTTAGGATCACTATAGGACTTTGTTGGCTTGTAACGTAGGCTCAGGGTCAGGTGTGGTACATTTGGGTACTTCTTAGTGACTTTCTGCCATCCTTGACATTATACTAGGCTTTCAACCTTTTCTTTATTTTCTATTTTTGCCATCCTACTGTTTTACCTTCTTTCCCTTGATTTTCTTCAACCACGGATGTGACTTTAAACTTTGTAGCTCTTTTTACTTTTATTTTATTTTTCTTTTAGCTTTCGACAAGTCACATCCTTTCCTCTCTTTTTCAACATCAAACTCTTTTCATATCCATTTTCTTTTTGGTTTCCTCTTTCATAGCCACCCTCAACTTATAGATTTTCCATTGGTTGAGGTGCACAATACCCGATGTCGGGTCAGGGCCAAGATTTAAGTTACTTTTTACATTAGCCACCCTCAACTTAGGTTTTTGGCCTGGGTCGAGGTGCACATATCCAAGGAGGGACCGGGGACAACATAGCCGATCATAGGAAGGTGAGTTTGGGGTTTAGAACGAAATGGTATTATTTTAGGCTCAAAGTATTTGGATCAAAGGAAGCATTTGTTTCATTTGGTCGGATCCTTCTTTCAGGCAATTTGCTGACTTATCAGAACAATGGCCTATGATCACTTCCTAACCTCTAGATTGTTGAGTCTTAGCAGGACTAACAAGGCAAGTTTAGTTTTGCACAAAAACTCTTTGAACACTCAACTATTCTCACACACTCTTGGCACATAGTTTCATTATCAGATTACCCAGTTCAAGTTTGAGTTTTAGTCATGCCATCAAGTTGATTCATTATCATGTCATACACAGAGCCAACACATTCAGCTAATCGTAGCCTACAAATTCTAGCACAAATCACAAAATCTGACGGGAATCATTTCTTCAAGCCATCATGCTTCTTTCTATTTCATGCTTCTACACATACGATCCTAACACATGCCGGTTCAACATAAATTAAACAGTATCTTGAGGAAAAAGAACACAAGCAAGAAAACCCCATGAGAGGATCTATGAGTTGGGTTACTCAGACTTCACCCTATCACTCACAATCCATTTACCCACCCCCAACAAAAATAGATGCGATTGTCCCCAATGCATACAAAAGCAAAAAAAGAAAGTGGATTGGGTGAAGCAAACCTGTGGCGCATTGCGCCGGCGAATTATCAACAACTGGGTGGGTCCGGTTTCCCGGAACCCGCTGGAACAATAATTGGGTCACATTCAGTAGCGCCCACATCATCCAACAGAGCACCCTCAGTAGTGCTCTCTATCACTCTCACCGCACCAACAGCGGTGCTCACAACCTCCCTCACAACAAGCGGGACCTCTACAACTGGGGCAGAACTCGATGCCCCTGCAATACTCTCACGCACCCTCCGCTAGCGCAACTCTTCATCTTAAATCGAGGCCTTCCTAGCCTCCTTCTCCTACCTACGTTGTCTCTTTTGAGCTTTTTTCTCCTCAGTGCGACTAGAATGGTGTCTCTTACCTTTGGTATGTGTAGGCGCAGACTCCTCCTCAGCGGTTCCACTGAATAAAGCATCCAGCACTATATCATCAGCCAGTGCAGTAGGTGCAGCCTGAGGCTCAACTGTAGGGGTGGCAAGAATGGCATGAACGTCAGCCCGGAGACTGGCTAATTCAGCCCGAAAAAAGGATAGGTCTATGGCCGGGGCTGGTCACTCGAGGACTCACAATTCAAAAGCATCAAGACGCTTATTAATGACCTGGACCTTCCGGTCCACCATGTCCTCCATCCTTCGCTCCATTCTGGCCTCGGACTCGGCTATAGACTTTTGCATCCAAGGCTGGATGTGATGTAGCAATGTGGTCATCTGAGCCTCTAATTTTTGTACTCTGGTCAATGGGACAACAATAGGTCCTAACTGTGGTATGGACCGGGATGAACTAGGAGCCATGCTAGGGGACTGGGAAGAGGAGGTCAGGACAGTATCAGAGTGATCTGGTATAATGGGTTCACCGCCCTGTGCATGCCCCACCGTGTCTGGAAGATCTGCTCCCAAGGGAGGTACCTCAACCTGGGGCTCTCTGCGAGGTGCCGCCACATTTGCCTCATCTCGGATGAGGCCTATATCCAAAGCCCCGGTAGGGTGGATCAATCTATCACAATGCCAGATCGGCACTCCAGAGTCCCTGCACAATTGGAAAATCAAACATGGAAAGCGGTAAGTAGTGGAGGTCTTGAATGTCCTCTCGTGAATCTCTGCCAGTAGCATGCGGGCAAAGCCAATCTCCACTCCTGCTTCTAATGCTGCAACCATGACCACTCTGTCCCAAGTGAGTTGGTTGTCAGCTTTTGTCGGCGACACCATGTTACGCACCAACAACCAGAAGAACTTGGCCGCAAAATTTAGTGTGGCCTTTCGGATACCCAACGGTGGTGTGGAGACCCACTCCGCACGCTCGCCATCAGCAACAATGTACTTAGCCAACCATAGTATAACAGCCTCTCGTTGCTCAGCATTCCTCTGGAAAGGACCACTCCGCACGATATCCCATCTGTAATCAAACTCTGGGGTGTTTAGTGACCAAGTGTGACCTGTGGTCGGCCCATAGAGAAAGCGGCTGATGGTAGCCTATGATATGTCTACCGGACAACCTCGGACCATAGTGGACGTTAGAGGATCTTGGGCTAAGGGTTTTGATTTCTTGGAGATCGACCCACGGAGAGTGACAGCATAGGAGGTGTAGAACTCCCGCACAATCCCCTCGCTATACGTCCTTGGGTCTCAAGCCAACTAGTCACACTTGTGAAGGTTGAAAAGCTGGTGAATGTCGAGGACAGTGTGCAAGCTCCCTGTGATGACTTTGTGCTCCTCTGTAACAATTCGGGCCATCTTTTATTTATCATTAATCATCTTGGTATCCCGATAGATTTGCCATTGGCCCTCAACAAACCATCTGTTTGGCTCACCGGCCACTGGAGTAGGGTTCTCATTCCTTGGTATGGGCACTGACTCTGAGCTAGTGGCCTCATCAGATGAGGCTGCTTGTTCATTCTAGCTGGACCCTGTGGCTGACTTAGCGTTGGATCCCGAAGCATGGGCAGACTCGGACCCAGAAGCATGGCTGGACTCAGAGCCCGAAGCATGGGTAGACTCGGAGCCAGACGCAGACCCAGTAGCTGAACTGGAAGCAGCATCAGTTGGTGACCCGATCAGTGTGTGCTCCTCATCAGACTGGGAGACAGTGACTACTTCGGGAATCACCTTCCGGGAGGTGCCTCTGGTGGCTCGGGGTGCAGTGGGAGAAGTCCTTGAGTTGGGAGGAACGTATGCTGGATCTCTTTCCGTGTCTGTGTCCTCATCGATTAACCTGAAGCTAGGAGCAACATATTTTGACTTGTCGTGTTTTGAGTAGGTGACTAGCTTCTTGGGTGCCATCGTACCTGTGGAATCGATATTAGTGCCAAAACTAAATCTAAACAATTAAACAAAAAACTTTAGACTATAAACGAACAGTAACAAAGTCCTAAGAAAATTTCAGACAGAGGCTACAGTGGTCATCCATAGAGGGGACCTACGGTTCGTACACTGATCTACGGTCCGTGGAACCTTTCCATGGATCAGCGGACCAACAATATTGGTCACAGATTGAAACCACGGATGTACAGAACGGTCCGTAGATTGATCTACGGACCGTAGTCCACATTTGTGGTTTCACACTTGGTGAAATTTTCAAGAGCATCAACCTACGAACCCAATCTACGGTCCGTAGATTGATCTACGGTCTGTAGACGGGGTATCGTGGATGGGATCTGTGCCAGGTTTTAGCCATTCTCAATTTTCAAGTCCACATCTTAGACGATTTTCAATAATATCCTATTCTAACCATGCATTTCAACATAGAATCATGCTAGTTTGTCATTCTCAGGATTTCGATTAATCATTTTAACAATTATTTAAGACACACTTTGGAACCCTATGTCGAAACTTACATGTAGACTTATAATCACATACAACAAGGCAACACAATCACTATCTATCGTTCCAAGGGTATTGTAACTTCCAATTTTATCATGCAATTTCATCTAACAATTACCCAAGGTCAAGACCCCACTCCCGACTTTATATATTCAATCTATGAACCAAAATTCAAAGTGAGGGGAAAGTCAATTACCTTACAAGCAACATGGAGTGGGGTGATTACGTGACGACACTAAGATTTGCAAGACCAAAGAATCACCTCGTCGTTACTAACCCAACACCGGACCCTTTTTGTGGAATATGGAGTGAGTTGTATTCGAAATGGAAAGGAATTGTGGGAATGATGGGGGAATGGAAGGGATGATTTTATGGGGGAGTTATGGAGTGATTTAGGGGAGTTGAGGGTGTTTGAAATGGTTGGAGAGTGAATGGAGGGAAGTGGAAATGATTTGAAATGAGAGGAGTTTTAAATAAGGGGTTCCGGGTCGGGTCAGACAGATTTAGGGTTTTGGACCCACGAGACCCCGTCTACGGTCCGTGGGTTGATCTACGGTCCGTAGATTGGGATCGTAGATCACTCTTACACTTGGAAAAATTTAGGGGCTTACCTGGGATGTATAGACACCATCCACGGTCCGTGGATAGAACGACGGACCGTCGATGGGGTCCGTAGACCTCTGCACCAGAACATTTTCTGCAAATATTTCATAGTATACCTGCACATGTAGCAACCATTAGGCTATTCTTTTTACATTTTCTGGACACATTTTAGACACAGACCTTATGCTAATTTTAGCCAACACTACAAAAAAAAACTAAAACACCTATCTAAATTGATACAGAGACGCAATTAAACAAAGAAAACTACTAAATGGAAAACAGAAACCTATCGTTGGCTAGATTGTACATCTTGGGTTGCCTCCCAAGCAGCGCTTGATTTAACGTCGCGGCACGACGCAGGTGTCTTGATTAC
>NW_006238996.1:574873-576507 GCF_000226075.1 Solanum tuberosum | reverse complement strand
CTTCATCTTCTCTTTGTACACGGCTGAACTTTCATAAGCTTTTAGGCGAAACTCATCAAGCATATTCAAGTCATTCATTCTTTGATTCGATACGGCGCCCCAATCCAAATTTAACTTCTTCATTGTCCACATCGCCTTATTCTCTAGCTCTACTGGTAAATGACAAGACTTCCCATAAACAAGTTGGTAAGGAGACATACCTATGGGGTCTTGTATGCAATGCGAAAGGCCCATAGAGCATCATCAAGCTTCCTTGACCAATCCGTTCTATTAGCATTCACAGTCTTCGCCAAAATCTGTTTGAATTCTCTGTTGGACACTTCAACTTGACCACTAGTCTGCGGATGGTAAGGAGTGGCTACATTGTGGCGGACACCATATTTCTCAAGTAGTGCCTTGAACAACTTATTACAAAAGTGAGAACCTCCGTCGCTGATAATCGCCCTCGGTGTACCGAATCTGGAGAAGATATTCTTTTTCAAGAATGTAGTGACACTTTTACTTTCATTATTGGGGAGTGCAACTGCTTCCACCCACTTCGATACATAATCAACCGCAACAAGAATATACTTCATCCCATATGAACTCACAAATGGACCCATAAAATCAATGCCCCATACATCAAACAACTCTATCACCAATATTGGATTCATAGGGATCTCTTGGCTCTTTGAAATCCCTCATTCTCTTTGGCAACGATCACAAGACTTGGCGAAATCATAAGCATCTTGGTGGATGGTAGGCCAGTAGTACCCACACTGCAAAATCTTATGCGCAGTCCGAATACCACTATGATGCCCACCAACAGGCGATGAATGGCATGCTTCAAGTACACTCAACATCTAAACCTCGGGCACACAGCGACGAATAATCCCATCAGCACAACTACGATACAAGTAAGGTTCATCCCAAAAGAATTTCTTCACATCATGCATAAACTTTCTTCTCTGGTGAAAAGATAAGTCTGGGGGCGCCAAATCGCTTGCCAAATAATTAGCAAAGTCTGCGAACCATGGAATCAAATCATGAGAAGCAGCCAATACCTGTTCATCTGGAAAAGCATCATTAATTTCAGCCCTATCTCCAAGCTTTAGCATAGCCTCTTCCTCTAATATAGACAAGTGATCGGCGACTTGATTTTTGGTCCCCTTTCTATCTTTTACCACAAAATCAAACTCTTGCAGCAACAATACCCATCTAATCAATCTTGGTTTTGCATCCTTTTTCGCCAGCAAATACATCAATGCAGAATGGTCAGTATGCACGATGACCTTAGTACCAAGCAAGTAGGAACGAAATTTTTCGAATGCAAAAACCACCGCAAGAAGTTCTTGTTCGGTCACAATATAATTCTTCTGGGCCACATTTAGAGCTTTGCTAGCATAGTAAATAGGGTGAAGAATTTTCTCGCGCCTTTGACCCAATACTACACCAAGCGCCACTCCACTCGCATCGCACATTACCTCAAACGATTGTCCCCAATCCGGTGAAATAATGATAGGTGCAGTAACCAACTTCTCTTTCAACTCTCCAAATGCTCTAAGACAATCATCATCAAAATAGAACTTACAATCCTTCTAGAGTAGTTTGCACAATGGGTGTGCAATTTTGGAGAAATCTTTGATGAATCTCCT
>NW_006238996.1:563901-573949 GCF_000226075.1 Solanum tuberosum | reverse complement strand
TTTGGTTTGGACCGATATTCACACCTATCGAGTGCGGCTACCAACTCATCATACTCTTCAATACCATTACTATCAAAATTCATCATAACTACTGCTTAGTGTAACAATCCGATAGTACATGGAATTGTGAAGGCAGTAGGATCCTCCTTCTTTTGCACAAGAGAACCTTGTGGCAATAGCGCTATAATGTTGCAATCTATCATCATCTTCAAAAATCACAGACCTCTTCTTTGTTACCATATCTTTCATAAACTTTGCATACCCAGGCATTTGTTCCAAAGCTTCTATCAACGGAACGTTGATGGAAAGTTGCTTCAACATAGTAATAAACCTGCGATATTTACCATCTTCAGTCTTCTTCACTAATCTCTGTGGAAAAGGTGGTGGAGGTCTAGGTATGGGGACCACTTTCTGAGATATCTCTGTTTCTTTCTCTGCCGCATTCTCAGACTTTTCTCTAACCTCTATCACATCATCTTCTTTTCTAATCCCAACTTCCACCACAGACGGCATATGTGGATCAATGGTTTGCTTACCCCCTCGAGTAGTAATTATCATGCAATGGCCGTCATTCTTTGGATTCTGGATGGTGTTGCTAGGAAGAGTACCAGGTTGACGTGGGTTCACTGTAGTAGACAACTGGGTCATCTACTGCTCTACATGCTTTATTGACACTGCATGGGAATCAACCTTTTGACCAATACCAGACAAGTCATTTCTCATCTCATTCGCATTTTCATCAACTGCATCAAACCTTCTCATCATCTTCTGCATCATATCTTCAATACGCGCCATACGTCCTCCAACTTCCCTGGTACCAGATTCCCGATTTTAAGGGGGAACATAAGGTCCAACTCGATCATTTCTGTTGCCATAGTTGTTTTGGTTGTAGTTGTTATCGCGATTGAAGTTCCCATCCCGGACATATTGACCCTCTCGGTTGTAATTTCCATAGTTCTGACCTTGGTTTCCATGACCTTGGCACCAATTTTCCGTGTTGGATCCTTGGGCATTTGGTCGGAAACCCCCCGTCTGATCATTCACAGCATAAGCATCCTCTTCATAGTAACACTCTTCCACTTGTAGTGGAGTTCTAGTCAAGTAGTTCACAACATTTACCTTTTTTGCACCTCTGCTCACATGCTTCAATACCAAACCCAACTCGGTCCTCATCTGAGCCATCTCTTCACGAATCTCATCCGTAGACTGGTTGTTTGTAGCATGAATGGCAAATGTGTTTCTCCCAGTGTCCGACCTCCTAGTGATCCATGCTTTATTGTTGCGAGAGATCTTCTCTAGCTTTTCTGCGATTTGTGCGTATGTGCACTCACCATATGAACCTCCAACAATAGTATCCAGCACTGCTTTATTGTTATCATCCTGACCTCGATAGAAATATTCCTTCAGCGACTCATCATCAATACGGTGATCTAGAACACCTCTTATGAACGAAGTGAATCTGTCCCATGAGCTACTTACAGACTCTCCAGGTAATGCCACAAAATTATTGACCCTATCTTTGAGATTTAGCTTCTTGGACACTGGGTAATACCTTGCTAAGAACACATCCCTCAGTTGGTTCCATGTATAGATTCAGTTATAAGGCAGTTCAGTGAATCATATAGCAGCATCCCTGTCAGTGATAGAGGGAACACTCTCAATCCGATGACATCCATATCCAAGTCTGGCCGACCTACACAACTTTTGCAGACTACCCTTATCTTGGCTATGTGAGCATGTTGGTCCTCCGAAGGCAACCTTGAGAACAAGCCCCTCGCTGTAAGCATCTGCATCAAGCTACTGGTTACCAAAAATGTGTGCCCCGGAGGCTGAGGAGGTACGACTAGAGGTCCATCAGAGTCAGCAATATTTGCGTTGCCCCTGTAGTTGGCATGCAGTTGTGGGTCTGGTGGACCGTGCACGCTCAATGCATTTCCCAATTGATTTTCAGCTAGACTCCGGTTTTCCCCACCAGCTACTCTCGGCTGTTGTAACTCAACTGTATCATCAGGATTTACTCCGATAGGATTAACTGGAATTCCTTGATTGTTCATTCTTCGCAAAGTTCTGTTCAACTCTGGATCGTAAGGAGTAAGTGGTTCATCTTGGCTCCGTGTCCTTGGCATACACTAGAGTCAGAACCTGAGAGAGACAAGAACTAAAAAGAAAAGTAAAATTAGGAAATATTTGACTACAGTTCAATAATGTAGTGAAAATTAATCTAAAAGCCAAATTTCCCCGGCAGCGGCGTCAAAATTTGATACGCTCAAATTACACCTCTCTAAAGAAGCATAAGCGATCGTTATCAAGTAAAGAACCCAACTTGTAGGTTGGGGTCGATCCCACGAGGAAACTGGTTTAGACTTAACTTTAACTTACACCTATATTCGTTTAGTCAAAGTACTTCCGGAAACAAGTAATAAAAAGGGAGGGATATGTGAAACAAATTGTAAGAATTCCGTAAGTAATCAGTAAACAAAAGTCAATTTTTGTTGTTATCAAGATGAGAAAATTAACTAGGGTATACGTGTTCACCACAAGCTTATAACTCAGTAATCCTAGTAATAGCAATCCTCTCCTAGTGTACTACATGCAAAGTGATAAGTTAGGTATCTCTAAATCCTTGGTCCGGCGGCATCTAGAGAATTTGACCCCGCACCTTGGTCCGGCTACGTGTGTAAAATTCACTAACCCTTACCTTCACCTCATATTAGACATCATAATCGATGTTTGGCTTAGTTATTACTTCGCACCAATCGACACTAGCCTATTAGATAGTATCACACTAAATCTATGTTGATAATTCATTTCTTGTTGATTACCTCCTTAGTCCGGCAAGTAGCAACAAGGCGAGTTCTAACGCGTGCACTCGTTAAAAATACTTTTGAACGAAAGAATTATCAATGCATGCAAAACACTATTCAAGAATTGCTTATTTACTATTCATACATTGTTAATCTCTCATGGATCCCACAACCATAGTTGTGGAGTTTAGTTACCCATAATCATATGAACACAATTCATTGGTTTAGATGAAAGAATTATGAACTTACGTAGCTGAGAAAAATAAACCCAGAAATTCAACTCAAATTTCAAACAAAATCTTCAAAACTAACCTATGAAAATCAAAAGTTTCTCGGGTAGCAAAATTAGTTCCCAAGTCACAAAGTAAAACAAAAGTAATAAAGTCTAACCCCCAAAAACGAGGTTTACATGCCCTATTTATAGAAAACATGTCCTAAATTAAAAGGGAAACAAATTAAGGAAAGTGTGTTCAGGCACGCATCTTCATTCCACAAGACTGACTCACAGGCCGTCAATGGATCTAAGGTCCGTGCATCCCTTCCGTCAGCCAGGACTTAGAAAATATTTCAGCCTCCAAAAATCAGCTTCTCTGAAGCAAACGACAGACTTACAATAAGGACCGTAGATCCCCTTCCGTAGCTCCATACTTGGAATCTTCACAAATCAGGTACCGAAACCCTCGCAGTATCAATCTACGGATCAACAGTACGGTCCGTAGATCAATCTACGAACCGTCAATGGCCACCGTGGTTCCACACTCTGTCAGATTTCCCTAATTTGCCTTCCATGCCTTGCCTGCTGATCTACGGCCATCACCTACGGAGCGTCACTAGACTTACGGTCCGTAGATCTCCTCCGTAGGTGCCCTTTCTGCAGTTATTTCAACTGTCCCTTTACTTTCGCGCCTGAACGTCTTTCCTGCAAAACATGATAAAACCCAATCCAAAAAGGCCCTAGACACACACAACTTGTAAGTGAAATGTATTAGAAATACCGTAAACTCACGGTATATCAGTTTCTACCATAGAATCTATAATAAAACCCTCCCCCATCAATATTCACCAATTCTATTACGTTATACGGATCAAAAAAATGGATTCGAGTAGTGAAAAGCTTACCTTTAGCCTCAAGAATGGTGAAAACCAAGTATGAGTCGCCTGGAGTTCGTTCCTTAGCTCTAAAAATCGAAAAGTGCATAATGAGGTCGTTTAGGGGTTTATTAACGACTTTAATTCGCGTCGAGCCCCCCATAGCGGTCGTCACCCCGCTGCAGCGGCCCCGCCAAAGCAGCAAAAAGCGGCGCCAATGCGCGTTACGCGAGATAGAGAGCTAATTCATGAATTCCAAAATTCCCATTTCACAATACATCTCTAACCAACGATGCTCAGAAAATACCCTTTACGCCAAGATCGATTCCGATAGTTCTACTCACCCGAATTTAATTCCGTAAAGTCATACGGATTCCTTAACGACTTATCTATCTACTCATGTAATCAAAATCATAATTACATCACCCGATTGTTACCAGATTTCCCTACACCTCAAAGACTTCGATTTTGTCCAAAACTGGACAAGGTTGGGAAAATCCAAATACTACGAAAAAGTTTTTTGGCCCTAAATTTTCCTCTATTGGCATTTCTATAACGACAGGTACAAGTCGCTACAATAGATACCAATTTACCCATCACTCGTCCCCGAGTGACAAAACTTAGGAAAAATAGGCTAAGGAAGGAAATGAAGTAGTACCCGAATCGACGAACAATAGGGGATACTTGTCTTGCATGTCCCTCTCAGTTTTCCAAGTAGCTTCCTCAACTGGATGATGCTTCCATTGAACTTTCACAGACTTAATCTCTTTGGTCCTAAACTTGCGCACATCATGATCAAGAATTGCAATCGGTTCCTCCTCATATTGGAGGTCTTTGTCTAACACACTTGAGTCCTACTTAATGATATAATCCCCGTCACCATGGTACCTTTTCAAGATGGACACATGAAATACCGGATGAACACCCGATAGATTAGGAGGTAAAACCAATCTATATGCTACCGGTCCCACACATTCAAGAACTTCAAATGGACCAATGTATCTAGGACTTAGCTTACCCTTCTTACCAGATCTCATCACCTCTTTCATGGGTGATACCTTAAAAAGAACATTTTCATCGGATTGAAACGTCATGTCTCTTACCTTATGATCTGCATACTTCGTTTGTCTACTCTGGGCTGCTAGGAACTTAGCTTGAATACCCCTCACCTTATCTTGAGCATCCTTCACTAAATTAACCCCCAAAGGTTTCACATCGACAGCCTCAAACCATCCTATGGGTGATCTATATCCCCTCCCATAGAGTGCCTCAAATGGTGCCATATCAATGATGGAGTGATAACTATTATTATAGGAGAACTCACACAAAGGCATGAATTTATCCCAATACCCTCCAAAATCAAGCACACACGCCCTCAACATGTCTTCTAATACTTGAATACTCCTCTCCGACTATTATTCTGTCTGTGGATGGAAGGCTGTACTAAAAGTGAGTTGTGTTACCAATTCATCATGCAATTTCCTCCAAAACTTGGATGTGAATTGGGTACCACAGTCTGAGATGATAGAGAGGGGCACCCCATGCAACCTTACTATCTCTTTCACATAAACTTTAGCCAATTGTTCAGCATTATAATTTATTCTTACCGGAATAAAATGGGCTGACTTGGTCAATCTATCAACCACTACCCAAATAGAATCACACTTTCCCAAAGTCTTGGGAAGACCAACCACAAAATCCATGGCTATTCTTTCCCACTTCCATTCCGGAATTGGCATTCTTTGAAGTAAACCTACAGGCCTTTGATGTTCATATTTCACTTCTTGACAATTTTGACACTTCGTTACAAACTCCGCTATGTCTTTCTTCATTCCCGGCCACCAATAAATTTGCTTCAAATCTCGATACATTTTGGTCACACCCGGATGAATAGAATATCGCGAACCATGAGACTCTGCCAACAATTTCTCAATCAAGTCATCTACTCTAGGAACACAAATTCTTCCTTTAAAATTGTGCACACCATCCACATCAAGAGTGGCCTCTTGTGCCTTACCATTCGCAGTCTTCTTTTTAAGCTCCTCCAAATTCTCATCCTCAAATTGTTTGGCCCTGATCTCCTCAATGAATCTGGCCCTCACTTTAATACTAGCTAACACCAACCTCTTTCTGAGATACCCAATTGCATGAACTTAGACTCTAAGGTCTGAATTTCATTACCCAAAGGTCATTTGGCTACACTTAAGCAAGCTAAACTACCCATACTCACCGTTTTCCCACTCAAAGCGTCTGCCACTACATTAGCCTTACCCGGATGGTATTGAATGGTGACATCATAATCCTTAAGTAACTTCATCCATCTTTGTTGTCTTAAATTCAGATCCTTTTGACTAAACACATGCTGCAAACTACGATGATCAGTAAACACTTAACACCATAGAGGTAATGCCGCCATATCTTAAGAGCAAACACTACTGCTGCCAACTCTAAATCATGCGTTGGATAATTCCTCTCATACACCTTCAATTGACACGAGACATAAGCTATAACATTCTTATCTTGCATCAACACAACACCCAACCCAGAATGAGAAGCATCACAATAAACAATAAAATCTTACCTTCAACCGGTAATGGTAGAATAGGTGCGGTGGTCAAAAGAGTTCTGAGCTTTTGAAAGCTCTCCTCACATTTTCAGTCCATTCAAATGGTATCTCCCTTTTGGTCCAGTTACTCAAGTAAGTGGCGATACAAGCAAAGTTCTTCATAAATCGATGATAATAGCTAGCGAGCCCCACAAAACTCCCTAATTTCCGTCACAGAGCTAGGCCTAACCCAATTCTTAATCGCCTCAATCTTTTGGGGATCTACCATTACCCCTTCTTTTGAAACTGCATGCCCCAAAAATGCAACTGATTTCAACCAAAATTCACACTTAGAAAATTTTTGCATATAACTTTTGCTTCCCAAGAACACCCAAAACACTACGAAGATGGTCGGTATGCTTTTCCTCACTTTTTGAATAGACTAAAACATCATAAATAAATACTACAACAAACGAATCAAGGAACGGTTTGAACACCCCATTCATCAAACTCATGAAAGCTGCAGGCACATTGGTCAAACCAAATGACATAACTAGGAATTTATAGTGCCCATAGCGAGTCCTAAACGCCATCTTGGGCACATCCTCAAACATAATTTTCAATAGATGGTAACCGGATCTTAGATTAATCTTAGAGAAAACTGATGCACCTTGCAATTGGTCAAAAAGATCATCTAATCGAGGCAAGAGATACTTATTTCTAATAGTGACCCTATTCAATTGTCGGTAATCTATACACATTCTCATACTACCATCTTTTTTCTTAACAAACAAAACTGGAGCACCCCATGGGGAAGCACTAGGACGAATAAATTCCTTATCAAAAACCTCTTGGATTTGAGCCTTAAGCTCTCTTAATTCTACCGGAGCCATACGATATGGAGGGATAGAATTGGGACGCGTAACAGGCTCTAGATCAATGCAAAAATCTATATCTCTATTCGGAGGCATACCAGGCAAATCATTAGGAAACACTTCTATAAATTCTGACACCACAGGAATAAACCCAATGGATGGAGACTCAATCTCAACATCCCTAATATGAGCCAAATAAGCCAAACAACCCTGCCCTATCAATTTATTAGCCCGAATGGAGGATATGATCTTAGTTCTCTTAAGCTTGTACACCCCTTCCCACTCTAATTTTTCCTTTCCCGGAATTTCTAGAGTTACAGACTTAGTATTACAATTAAGTACGGCATAATAGGCGGACAACCAAGTCATACCTAAGATTATGTCAAAGTCAGTTATATCCAAAATCACCAAATCAGCCCAAGTCTGAAAACCCATAAACAAAATAGGACAAGCACGATAGACATGGGTAACTATGACTAACTCTCCAACTAGGGTAGAAACATGGATAGGGGCATCAAGTATATCACAAATCATATCAAACTCTGAGGCAAATCGCACGGATACATAAGAATAAGTAGAACCCGGATCAAATAACACATTATCCATCCGGTCACAGACAAGAATAGTACATGTGATCAGCGCGTCAGACGCCTCTGCCTCATTCTTGCCCGGAAAGGCATAACACTGAGCCCTATCATCTTAACGAGCCACTTCCCTGCGTGGTTGCACATTACCTCTGTCTGCATTACCATTTCCTCTACCTCCACGGCCTCGCTGATTACCTCCTCACCCCTTTTGTGGACGTCCTCTACCATTATTACCATTCCCCACGGGTACACTGCTCTAGACTGCTACTGCGTGGAGTCTAACATATGTGGGTGGGGAGAATTTCTCCTCATATGCCCCAGTTCTCCACAGTTGTAACAAGTACGATCAAAAGATGGTCTTCCACCCGTCGAAGGCGCGACTCCCTGGCTATCCTAAAAATTATGAGATGGAGTTTCTAAGTAACTACCTGCAGAGGCGGGCATAGCGGACTAAATTGGCTTGGCGGCAAGCGTTGGCCTTTCGAACCCCTTGGAATAAGAACCTTGAAAGTTACCTAAATTCTTGGCCCTTTTTGCCATTGCCTTAGCCTGACCATCTCACCTTACCCCCTCCACTTTCTTAACATAATATGAACATATAATACTTTCAATTCAGAATTTAAGCCCCTAATAAATAACCGGATTCTCTCTTCCTCGGTAGTCACCAATTGAGTAGCATATTTAGAGAAATCATGGAACTTAGCCTTGTAAGCAGCCACAGTCATACCACCACGCTCCAAAGCCATGAACTCATCCTTCTTGCGATCCCTCAAAGTCCTAGGCACATACTTCTCTAGAAACAGAACATGAAATTGGGTCCAAGTAAGTGGAGGTAAAGTAGAAGATTTGCATTCCATATAAGCTCTCCACCACTGCTTAGCCTCACCTTGAAGTTAAAAGGACACAAACTCAACCCTATGCTTATGGACAATTACCAACTTATGAAGCCTCTTATAGCAATCTAAGATGAACTCATAAGCATCCTTACTCTCAGAACCAAGAAACACAGGAGGCTTTAGCTTCAGAAACTTAGTCAACATTTCATGCTCATTACCAGTCATAATAGAACCCAACAAAGGACGGAAGAAAGAATCATTACCTCCAGTGCCACCCACCTTGGGCGTTGTGCTATCAACATGAGGATTAGTAGGAGCTTGAGTTGTTTGAGCAGAAAGAAGCACTCCAGGAACAACCAATCCCTTTTAAAATGATATGATATGTTGAGCTAACACTGGATCCAAAGGAGGAACACATGTAGTCCCAGCCTGCACCTCTTCCTCTTGTCCCACATCTTCAACATCAACACTCTTTAATTGACAATCAAAATCAAAAGGCTATATTTATTAAAAACGTTTTTCCATTTTTATATTTTACCAAAATAGTCAATACGAAGTCTTGTAAGAAACTAATAACTCATAATTGCAAGTTTATCTAATTTATTCATTTATTTTCACTTAAAAGAAAATGTCCCCTTTCATCTAGCTATCCACCATTAATGCTGATATTTTGAAGCAATTTAATATTTTTTTGAATATAAAGTAATTTTATTTAATAAAATAAAGAATTAAATGACTTTTTAAATGACAACCGAAATCAAAAAGCTATATTTATTTAAAATATTATTCGACTTTTTATTTTACCAATATCTCAACATTAAGGAATATATTTAATGTTTATGGACGCAAGTTCATATACTAATTAAGAAATATTTTTGTAATTGAAAGTAATACAAAATATTATACAAGTGAAAATGATGTAGTTTTGATTCTATTTTTAAATATTTCTACCACTAGAATAACTTTGATAGTTTGTACAACAATTAACCCAATTGAAAAAGTTTTCAAAACTGAAATCCATAAGACAAGTGAGAAATTCTAAGATACATACCATGGTGAAAATTTAGAATTATATTAGACTCTGGTAGTGGGTATGGAGAGATTGATAGTAGGTTTTTCTTTCTTTGGGAATTCAAGAAATCCTACCCAGCCTTTTTTGTTGAATAAAATTATCGTGACGTTGAAGCTAGGCGATGGAAATAAGGGAAACATTATAGTTTATATGTATGATGGGTTGGTAAAACATTATAGATCAATGTGATCTCAAAGAAATCTAATTTTTTTGGGGGGGGGGGGGGGGGGATTATTTTTT
>NW_006238996.1:552437-563883 GCF_000226075.1 Solanum tuberosum | reverse complement strand
TTGGGGGGGGGGGGGGGGATTATACTTATTTAAAACATTATTCGACTTTTATATTTTACAAAAAACAGTCAATAATGAAGTCTTGTAAGAAATTATAATTCATAATTACAATTTTATCTAATTTAATATTTATTTATTAAGGTTAGTCATAAACTACGACTGATCATCTACGTATATTCTACATAATTTACTATAACTCATACAAATTTACTTAAGATATAATTGTTTGTTACGTTATGTAGCACAGAATAATTTTTATATATCTATTCATGTCTTACAAATTATTTAAAAAATATTATATTGCTAATTTTTTTATCAAAATATAATTAATTATCATGTATAAAATAAGATATGCTTTTTCAAAATTTTATTGGAACTCTAATCCGTGAAAGAAAACACAATAAATTTATAACAATCAAAGAGTGTAAAAAATTATACTAGATCAAAAAAGACAAGTGAGAAAATTCAAAGAGACATACCATGCTTGAATAAAAAACAATTGGAGATTGGTGAAAAGTCAGAACTATATTAGAATCTGGTAGGCGAGTATTGAGAGAATGAAGTTTTTTTTTTGAAAATTTAGAAAAGCCTAGTGAATCCCTCTTTGTTGAATAGAATTAGAGTGACATTGAAGCTAGCGGATATCTTGAAGCAATCTAATATATTTTTTGAAAAAAAAATATTTAATAAAACAAAAACATAAATGACTCTTTAATTGAAAATCGAAATCACAAAGTTATATTTATTTAAAAATATATTTAACTTTCATATTTTACTGAAACAGTCAATAACGAAGTCGGGTAAGGAATTATAACTCATAATTGTAATTTTATAAATACATTTATTTTCAATTAAAAGAAAATGTCCCTTTCATCTGGCTATCCACCATTAAGGCTGATATCTTAAAGCAATTTAATACTTTTTTTGGAAAAAAGATAATTTTAATTAATAAAACAAAGAATTAAGTGACTCTTTAATTGAAAACTGAAATCAAAAAGATTAATTTATTTATAACATTATTCAACTTTTATATTCTACCAAAACAGTCAATAATGAAGTCTTGCAAGAAATTGTAACTCATAATAGCATTCATTTTATTTAACTTAAAATACATTTATTAAGGGTAGTTATAAATTGCGATTGTGCATCAAAGAATATGAGACTGTAATCATCGTTTAGTAGTATTAATGTAACACCTCGAATTCGATAAGATGGAAAAAATGTAGCTTTCCAGGATCTAGTGCCAGGACCAACGGAAGCCACCGACGAACCATGTATCAGACCACAGACCGTAGGTGGGGTCCCTTCGTTGGGTTCCAGACTTAGGGGTCTCTGATCCCACCCACGGCCGACCAGTACGGTCCGTGGTTGTACTTACGGACCGTAGGTCTGGCCGTTGGTGAGGGTCAGTAGCTAATTAGAGGAAAATGGCTTTTGGATCAACTTCAAATAATCATATCTTTTAGCACAAAATGAATTAGGTGTCCCATGACATATCAAGTTAAAGATAATTGAATCCTCTTTCCATCGCCACCGAGTTTGCTAAAATCCAAGCTTGGAGTAAAATGCTATGCTCATTTTAGTGAAGCCATGTCGGGCAGACCACGAACCACGACCCAGTTGACGGGCAGTGGTTCAAACGACGGCCCATCAGTCCCACCGTCAATGGCCTTCGTCAGCTTTTAAGTTCGGGTCATTTTGGTCCTTTTCCCTATGCATTAGGCACTTAAAATACATCGTTTGATGCCTAAACTATGTCGTTTTACTTAGTCTAAGCCTAATAATCTAGTCAAACATACCCAGAATCCTCATTCTCCAAAAATCATCCAAGTTAGAATGAAAAGAAGAGAAAGAGGCCCCAATTTCTTTCAAGAACAAGCAGTAGTGTTCTTCAAAGTTTAGCCCCGAAATCTAAAGGAATTCACTGTAGATTTCGTCACCAGGTATGTAGGATTTCACTAGTGGGTTCCTTTCACCCAGTAGGTCCCTAGATTTTAGTCAGTTCCTTGATTCTTCATAGCTTGTTTAGACGTAGGGCTTATAAAACCTTGAAGATTCATGGTGATTTTTTTGTTGTAGTATCCTTAATCTGAATATTATATTTTGTTGGAAATTTTGCATAATTCCTAGTATAAACTCAGAACCCTAGTTTGTGTAATTTCTCTTAGTTCATGAATTATATTTTCTAGGTCAGTTAGACAGAAAATCATGCTCCAGATTTCGAATGTCACTTAAATGTTGTATAAATGTTGCATTCTCAGTTAGCATGTCAGTATTTTGAGCTATCCAATATTTAGTGCATTTTAGCTTCATGAATATTCACTTGGGAGTAAACTTAGCGCCGAGTTGGACTAGGGTTCAGCATACCCTCAAAGTCCTAAAACTATGTGCCCACGTAGGTTTATAAGTCCCCTCAGTTGGGCATCAGTTTTAGTGATCACGCCATAGTCATGCCTTTATACCCCTGGCAAGGTATATTAGGTCCTCTCAATTAGGCGTATACATCGGACTCCACGTTGAGCTCACGTGGTTTATGTAGGTTAATAGTAGCTCCCACAGTCAGACTCTTAGTGCATTAACCAGGTTTTCAATAGTTACTTCAGTATGCAGTTCAACATGTTATTTGTACTTGGTAATTGGATTCACTTTATCTTTCAGTTATACTTCAGTACATATCTATATCCTTGTTCAGATTATATCATTGCTCAGTTATGCATTGTTCAAATTATATACTTTGTTCAACTTAGCATATCTATATCCTGCATGCTCAGTACATTCCAAGTGCTGACGCATATTTTGTGCTACATCGTTTCATGATTTAGGTTCAGACACTCAGCATCCAGATCACGCTTAGATCAATTCTCGATTCGACTTCAGTAGTGAGTCCTCATACTTCAAGGACAATATACATGCTTTCTATTTTAGTCTTTATTTCCAGTTTTCAATTTTGTTAGAGTTAGCTGGGGGCATGTCCCAACAATTCAATTCAGTAGAGGCTTTTCAAATATAGTAGTAGATTCAGCTCGAGTTGTTAAGTGTTGTTTCAGTCATCACTAAACTCTTATTATTATATCTTAAATATTCAGACTAGTTGGGTTTTTCCCCAGTTTAGATATCCATTGTTTTTAGCTTTCGCATAGTATATGGTTTACTTAGTCACTTTCAGTATACTTGATATATGTCAGACTCAGAGTTAGCTTGGGGTCAGTCGTGATCCTAGATCCCGTGTTACGTCTAGGGGGTAGCCTCGAGACGTGACAATTAACTTACCATTTTGTTGTTGGAGACGATGACCGGAGCTCAGAGGAAAACGAAGCAAAATCTACATGAGGCTTTAGGCTCAAATTAATGACAGTGTTAACGCGGAATATTTTGTGCATCAAATTATTTTTTATTTTATTGGTATTTTCAACTTCTTTACGGTATAGACTTTGCACTGTTACCTTGTTACTTGCTATATTATCTTCACTATCTCCTTCTTCTTTGTACCTGGATTTGTTGCACTTGAGCAAGAGGGTCTTTTGTAAAAAATCTCTCTACTTCCACGAGGTAGTAGTAAACTCTACATACATTCTATCTTCCCTAGACCTCACTTGTGAGATTTCACTGGGTATGTTGTTGTTGTTGTTGGCGCTTGTATTTGTTTATGATCAGGTATGTGCAAAGTCTGATTATAATGTACACATAGTATTGTGTTGTATTGTATCGTATTGTATTGTGTGATATCCTTTTTTGTGGTTAGATTGTGTCACAACATCAACAATTTGAATAACAAACCTACAAAAAAAAGTAGGGTACAGAGGTAGAGCTACTGTAAATAGGCAGGATAACGAATTGCATAAGATTATTAAATAATAAGTAAAGACAAAAAAAATTAAGATAACGACGCGATCACACCAAATCTATCGTTCCACAAAATGAGACTTTTCGTCATTACTTAATGATGGATAAACAAGATAAAATTTCAGTAAAAATTAAAAGATACATGATATTTAATTTAAAGTATCAATACAATATAATACAACGGGTAATAACGATCGAGAAATCCTTGAGAAACATCAATACTAATAAGATCCAGAACACATTGAATAATGTAAAACTTTTGTCCATCACAAAGTTTAATTTCAGTCAAATGGTAGATAAGGAAGTTGATATTGATTCCCCTGTTCTTTTGGTAAACTCTAATACAACCCAACTTAGCATTTCGACTTTTGATCCTCTTGCCTTTTCCCAACTCGTTTGTCATCACTTTTGCATCAACCTCAATAGGGGCCCTATCATTCACAACTTCTCTGCCAGCCAAAACATTGTCAGGAGTTTGATGTACCATCCCAGATTGAATATTGTTTGGTACCAATAGACGGTAACTAGAACCGGTCTGTGTCGCTTTGAAAATGCCCCATAAGTAGCATTTCAGTTGATATCCTGCCAACTAGTTTCTTAAATAAGTTAACAAAGAACATGAAATAACATCTAATGAAAACTAAGATCTAAGCCCCATAAATAAAAACTTACTCTAGTGAGGTAGGGACAGTTCTGTGGATGTGAAAACCAACAGATCCGTCAAGAAAACTAAGATCTAAGAAATATGGCGTTAATGCTCGGAGAGCATGTACTCCACCAATCATATCATCAACCAAACAATCAAATTTCTCCTGGTGCCTGTACGGAGAAAATTAAAATGACAAACAAAGCGAATTTGATGAAAAGTACTACACGTAAAATGATGAACATATACAGTACTTACCTTGCCTCCGAGGGGAAGAAAAAAAATTCAATGTCATCAGCATTAGCCTCTGATGTGTTGAAATATTTAGGCCATAAATCAGCTTTTGAAACCATTTCAAAGTGAAGATAAAGTAAAAGGAGCTTTGCTTTTGAGAAACACATTGGCATTCTTTGTCGGAGAGGTGAGCAACAACTCCGTCAAGAAATTATCACGCAATAGAAAATTTTGTGAGACATCTCCTCACCTCAAAATAGGATCATCAACAGGTTGTACATCATGACTATGCTCTACCAAATCCATTCTAGGTGGGACAGGATCAGAATTCATGATTGGGAATTTATTGTCATGGCAGTCGCTGAAGAGATTTAAAACACACAAAACATCAGTTCAACGACACAAGTTTTGAGTAATCATGTCCACAATCAGTATACCAAACTAGAACAACAAACAAGAGAGTCAAAATCAGCATATATAATCAGACTTAGAAAGCTACAAAGGATCTACTGATAAACTAGAAAGCAACAGCATAACAAGCCATTTATCGTTCCAATTTTATCATATGCCTTGAAACAAACAACAAAGTACCATACTTCACCATTAAGTACTACTATGTTGTTGTTGATGTTGTCGTCTTGTGATTTTGATTTACTCAGCAAAATCTAGGGAAGCTTTTCACTTGGATTTGAACTTTATGCGGTCGTTTGTTATGACTATTTATTATTGCCACTATTTGAGAACACGTAGAAAGAATTTTTAAATCTTGATCAAACATAAATGGTTGCTCTAGTATTGACAAAAGCATTTTTCAAATTAAGTAGCCAATTAACACACTTCTTAATTAATCAATAATTAATTGTGATGAGTCATTAACAATAATAAGAATACCATACTGTTAAATGTGAATGTACTACCAAAACTACCTTGTATAGCTAAACAGATGACATATTACATATGGTAACATTTCACATAACATCATTGATGAAAACAAAGTTTTTTACATTTGTTGAAAATCAAGAAATCCTCGAGAGCCAGCAATACTAAGATCTGAAACATAGTGAATAATACGAAACTTTTGTCTTGTCCATTGCAAAGTTTAATTTCAGTTAAATGGGGGATAAAGATGGTGATATTGATTCCCTTGTCCTTTTGGCTAACTCTAATACCACTCAACTTTAATCCCGACTACAAACATATATAGTCATCCAACCTAGAAATTGTTTTTCTAATACTCTTGCCTCCACCCAACTTGTCCTTCATAACTTGTGCATCGTCCTCAGTAGGGGCCCTATCGTTCATAGCATCTCTGGCAGCCAAAAATTATCAGGAGTTTGAATCCTGTTTGGTACCAGTAAAAGGCTACTAGAACCTTGCGTCGCTCTTAAAATGCCCCATAAGTAGCATTTTTGTTGGCATCCGGCCAACCAGTTTCTCAAATAAGTTAACAATGAACATGAAATAACATCTAATGAAAACACGAAATAAGTAAAAACTTACTCCAGTGATGCAGGGGAAGTTCTGTGGATGTGAAAACCAATAGCTCCCCATATGGTGTTAATGCTCGAAGAGCATGTTCTCCACCAATCATATCTTCCACCATACTATAAAATTTATCCTGGTGTCTGTACGGAGAAAATGAAAATGAAAACAAAGAGAATTTGATGAATAGCACTAAGAATAAAATGGTGAACATATAAAGTAGTTACCTTGCCTCCGAGGGGAAGAAAATCAATTCAATGTCATCGACAGTAGCCTCTGGTGTGTTGAAATACTTAGGCCATAAATTGTCTTTTCAAACCAATTCAAAGTGAAGATGAAGTTAAAGTAGCTTTGCTTTTTCAAAAACACTTTGACTTGCTTTGTCGGAGAGGTGAGCAACAACTCCATCAAGCGTATACTTGTTGTTCAAAATGTTATAGCAACCCCTGCCAGAAAATGTGAAAGAAAACAAATATTCTTATTCACAATGTATACAACAATAAATTGTAAATAATCAGTGAGATGCTTACTCACCTCCAAATAGGATCAACAACAGGTTGTGCAACATAACTATGCTCTACCAAATTAGTTACAGGTGGGACAGCATCAGAAATTCATCATTCTAGTGATTTAATTCTCCTTGCATTCGTCGCATACCCAATGGACATATTCAGTGAAGGTGACTTTGTCAGGGCAGTAGCTGAAGAGATTTAAAACACACAAGATTATTAAACCATGTAAGGTTAACCTAAATTACAAAAAGGAGGCGAAAGAAGTCGACACATGACAGATCAATTGATTATTAAGATAGAAAAAAACTATAGAAAAGAAGAAGATAGAAATTGAAATAGAGAGACCACTACACAAGTTTTGAGTAATCAATTCCACAATCAGCCTAAGATACCAAATTACCTCCATCAGAGTCAAAACCAGCATAATCAGACTTAGAAAGTTACAAACAATCTACTAATAGCCTAGAAAGCAACCACATGACAAACCATTCATCGTTCCAATTTGATCATATGCCTTGAAATTAACAACAAAGTCCATAGAAATATCCAAAGTGTTCCACCATTCCACCATCATGGGCCTATAGAAAAAAACTCTTCCATGGATCGTTAGACTAACGAGCACTATAGTTTTTCCGAGACTCAATATCACTAGCATATAAATCCTTTATACCTTCCAACTTAGCACTCAAAACGTTGATCAAGGAATGTTTCCTAAAAAGCATATGGATAACCACATTATCGTTTCCTTGTATGAAATTCTACTTAGTAGCATGCCTTTGATTCAATCAACCTTGAGTTTCATGTCATTATTTATCTTGCATGAGAATAACTCAAATAGCCTTCCCCGATACATGAAACTCAACCTCAAAGGTCTTGTCATAATTTGCAAGTTGCAATAAATCAGGCGAACTAATTAAGCTTATATTTCAACTTGTTATAAGACTTATCTTACTTTACCCCACCATAAAACCATTATCCTCTTTAATCATATCAGATTAAGGGGCAGCTGCTATACTCTATCCTCTTCAAAACCTCCTATAAAAGCTTGCTTACACATTGAAGCTCCAAACCTCTTAACACTCTTAAGAGTTGGTAAATCCCTTATAGCCTTTACTTTGGTCTCATATGCCCTTCCCTCTTATTACAAACCCCAAGAAAAAAATCCTAAAAATCACATTTATTAAAGTTTGCATAAAATTTCCCTCTCTTAAGTATTTCAAACTAGCCAAAAAAAAACTCTCAATGCACAATTCTTAAACATATGAAGGGACATTGTTACAACAAATAAGCAAGCACACATCATTTATATAAGCCATACTTTGTTTTAAAGGTGGCCTTTCATTTGGATTTGGTGATAAGCATAAAAAGAAACAAAATTCATACATATTTCTTTAAGCAAGAAGAGCAACACTCACTTTATTAAATTATATCCATTCTCCTGCCTTATGGAGGTCGAAAGGCTATTTTCAGAGGACCCTCTGCTCAAGTATAGCAAATCAAAGTTAGTATGAAAAGGAAACAATAACAACAACAATATAATCATACCGATATATAAAAATAACAATAGTAACAATCTAAGCATATCGATGTACAACAACTTCAAGACAGCTAATACAATGAATAAAGGGATTCGAGAATCCTTTGTCACCGCAGTTTAGACATATTTTTGAAGCCTGCAAAACATGGAAAAATAATTATTAAAACTACATTCATATGCATAGCAATATAAAAATAATGCAAAAAATGCATGTACTCTATATAACGGAAGGTAAAGAAAGAAATTAAAGCATATGTCATAGTCTCCATTCTCCAATTTTAGAGGATGTAATGAGTCAAATCAAATCTGAGTTGTGCTATCAATGTAGACAGAATAGGATAAACATTTTCCCTCTCTATGATTGTGTTGGTGGAGATAGCTAGAATACCACATTTGAATCCTACTTCCAACTAAAGAAAGAGTTACTAAAAAAATTGGAATTAGTATCGGTCTGGATGTCATTGTTGCACTTCTGATGACTCTAACACAAATATTGAAAATGTTGATCACCTATTTTGTCTAGGTCTACATGCTAAAATAATCTAGAATTTTTTTGCAGGGCCGCCGGGAATTGGACATATGCATAACTCTTAAGATGATATTACTTAGTTGGTGGAAATTGAAGACTAAAACCCCATTGCAACTTTCATAAATAAACTTCTACCCCCAATCATTTGCTGGGTACTCTGGAGAACTAGGTGAAGCAATAAATTTGAGGTTGTAAAGCCTTCTTTTTTTAGAATAAAAACTAACATCACTTAAACTCTATTGCAAGTTACACAAAATAATTTTAGTCAAGCAAAGATAGGTGAAAGCTGGAATAGCCTCTGTCAAATCATTAAAGCGGACATCAATCAAAGAACTTCCATCTGAGGAAAATAGCTCAAATTAAACCACCTAGAAATTTTAGTAAGCTCAACAGTGATGGAAGTTGCGTTCAAGGAAGTTGTGGTGAAGGAGGGCTAATCAGAGATAGACAAGGAAACATAATGTTTGCTTACTCTTTAGGTTTAGGCCAAGGTACTAGCAACATGGCTGAAGCCCTTGCACTATTCTATGGTCTTAAATGGTGTGTTGGTAAAGGTTACGATAGGGTTTGGAAGAAATGGATTCCCTACTCTTAGTTAAATGCATAAACGGATAATGGAAAATTCCTTGGAGATTGGATAATTTGATTCAAGAAGCACAACAAATAGTTGAATCTCATGGATTTATCATCAGTCATTGCTTCACAGAAGCCAACAAACCTACTGATATATTAGCATACATAAGTTATAGTATTGACGCAATACATGATTTCAACTCTTTCTCAGATCTCCCGATGTAATGACCTGTTTCCGTCGTTATGGATAAGCCAATGGGGAAGGAATTTGGGCCAGAAAACTACTGCATAGTAACTTGGAAATTTCTAGACTAGGCCAAACTTGGATGAAATCTTAGTCAGGTGAGGTCTAGGGCAATCCGGTAATGGATGGGGAACTTATTGATCTGTTTGATCACGTGAGTGCATAGCAAAGACGTTAAGGAGCTTGTACGGCTTTACGGAATTGACTTCGGGTGAGTAGAACTCCCAAAACTGATCTTGGCGTGAAATGGTAGTTTTAGAACATCAAGGGTTGAAGGTGTGTTACGAAATGGGAATTTGGAGCTCAAATTCCGAGCTTCTGTCTCTGTACAAGTCGTCGGGGTAAGGCTAATCCCGCCAGAGCGGAATTGCTGTTGCGGGATGGGGCCCGCTGTGTTGGGACAGTCGCAACTTCAACCGGAGAAAAACCCCGAAAGCCTTATTTTCTGCAAAACATTGTTCTTAAGAGCTAAGGGATGACCCATGTAGTTTCTTATCAATTTCCCACAAATTCTTGCGCTAAAGGTAAAAAAAATTCTCCCCTAATGCGTATTTCGATTCTTAGAACTTAGAATCCTTGTTAATTATCGTAGGGGGAGGGTTTTGGCCTGAAGTTAATGGTGGAAAAAGCCCTAGTTGAGCATTAGGATCTTGGTTTTAGCCTTGGGTTGATATTTTGTTATAATCTGGGTAAAATTAGGCCTTGTTTATTGATCCTTGCCCTAATTACTTGTTTTAGACCAAGAACAAGCGGAAAGACTCTGGAAAGGGAAGGCCAAACTGTCTTTGGAGTTTTTAGGCTTGGTTTTGAGGTAGGTGATGGTTCAACTTCCTATTGTGTGATACATGCTTATAAATTGCTCCATTGTATCCATGCATATATGTAAATAGGGAAACATGAATCGAATCTAATGAAATGATTATGTCTGAACAATTACATGCCATGAACCTATTACTTGACTGTGTGACTATGTGCACTGTTCATTATGACTGTGATTGTGACTGTGGTTGTGCTAACTGGACCGGGTGTCACGTTCTGACACATATATTGGACTGGGTGTCACATTCCGACACATATATCAGACCGGATGTCACATTCCGACACATATATTGGACCGGGTGTGTAACGACTCGGAAAAATGATAGAGTGAAACTAGAGCCTCACATGTGAGTTTAGAGTCGAGAACTTAATGAAATGATTATATTTGAATTTGACCCAAAAAGTTCTTAAAAATGTGCTTCGGAAGATTCCGAAAACTTGTTTAGCTGCATATAAAAAGATCCGTTTCGTTTTTCGAAAATCCGACTTCATATTCTTGTTTAGGGGGTCAAATTGAGTGGGAAATGGGTCTAACCCAAATTTTAGAGCAACCGTATCAAAATCCGAAATTTCCAAGTGAAGCCTTTTTCGAGGGTCTACTTTGAAGGGTCATATCTCCTAGCACACAAATTATTTGGCTGGCCAATAATATATCCATGGAAAGCCCTTTGAGTTAGCTACCTAACGCACTTCGTTTCACCTCATTCGGAGTTCGGACGAAGAAGTTATGCCCATTTCCAGTGAGCGTTTTTACTGTTCACCCGCCTCATTTTTTTTTCTAAGTGTTGGACCATTCTTCCAAAGGACATATATTATTTCCTAGATACCATTAGTCAATTCCCATCTCTAAAACATTCCCTCACTTCTCAAATATTTCTCTCCACTTAAGAAGAAGAAGAACTTGGGGCTAGGGCTTGGATTCAAGGCTTTCTTCATCAAATTCTTGCAAGATCATAGCAAAGGTATGGTGATCCTTCATCTAGGGTTAGCTTTCACCCTAGAGTCCATTCAAAGTTAGTTTTCAAAG
>NW_006238996.1:521197-550394 GCF_000226075.1 Solanum tuberosum | reverse complement strand
TAGGTTTCTAAGTGTTGAAGATGAAGACTTGGTGAGTCCTCATAGATTCGAGGACAATACCCAATATGTTCTTTTATGTCTTTTTAGTATTGTTTAAGTTGTGTACGGGATTAGTCCCGAATTTTGTACTCTAAAGTATTAGATGGTTTGAGACATCATGTATAAAGTCTAGAAAGTCTTCCGCTTGCTATTTTTTAATTAAATGTTTTCTTGGTAAAGAAAGTTTTAAATTCATTATGTTTTTAGTGTTATGCGATGAATGAATGCTAAGAGGCTTGTATTAGACCTCCGAGAGGTCGAGTACGCCGGTTACGACTAGGGGGTGCTCTCGGGTCGTGACAGGGTGTCACATTCCGACACATATATTGGATCGGGTGTCACGTTTTGACACATGTATATTTGATCGGGTGTCACATTCTGAAACGCTAATAGTTTCGGTGTGGGTTCCAAGAGAGAACCACTTGTGATTATTACATTCATATATACCTGTCATTGATATTGGAAAATTGTATGTTGCTCCTAAAATGATAATTGAATTATGCGTTCTGTATATGTGTGTTACTGTGTTGTAATTACATGCTTATATTTCACTTACTAGAGTAGCCGCGTGATCCTACCAACACACCATCATTTCGTGTATTGATACTGCACTTGCTCTTTCTTTGTTGAGAACAGGGCATCTTCAGGCGGCTACTAACAGACCTCAGTTAGGAGGTCATTGACCGAGATCGGATTCAAGGGTGAGCCAGTTCTTTCAGGCTGCCATCGATCCATTATTAGTTTAGTCCATTCTTTTCAGACTCAGACTTTATGTTCTGACTTTGCTTATACTTAGTTTTCGGGGTTGCACCCATTTTTCTTAGACTTGTTGATTGGTAAAGATTTGGTACAATGACTTTCAGGTCTAGGGGTTGAATTTTCGCAAGGATTATGCGTAGTTATTTTTGTTAGACTTTCGGAGTTGATGGGAACTCCTTATTTAATTCATCATTTAAACCTGCTTCCGTATCTTTAAATGGTTTAGTTTCTTTAAGTTGCTTAATCGGGTTGTGGTAGTGGTTCTCCCACTGGAGGCTTTGTGTGGGTGCCAATCACGACGTTCTGGGTCATGACAAAGTTGGTATCAGATCCCTAGGTTCTTTGATCTCATTGTACCAAAATGAGTCTAGTACTGTCTTGCGTAACGGTATGGAGACGTCTGTACTTTTTTCGAGAGGCTATAGGGCTTTAGGAAATATCTCTGTCTTCTTCTCCCTTTTCGTGTTATGACTTGATTCCAATTGGTATTTGGTGATCCAAATTGGTATCTAATCTCCTTTTCTCTTCTGTCCGTAGATGGTTAACACACGGTACAATGGCGTCAGGCCTGTAGCTCCCATCACTGAGCCCAGTAAAGGAGCCCGCAGCAAGAGGACGCGGTTGAGGCAGGGGTAGAGGAACAGGAAGGGGCACAGGCCAAGGAAGGGTAGCACCCGCCAGGGGTGGAGCCCTAATTGAGAATGTTCCCCCGGAAGAGGCCCTTCCTGCAACCCAAAAAGAGGTGGAAGAGAGTGTCGAGATCGAAGACGAGGAGGATGTTGGACCAGAGGAGGATGCACATGCTGAGACTACAGGTCTTCCTCCCTTAGACCCAGTGTTAGCTCAGCAGATCATGAATTTTCTAAAGGGGTTGGTCGGCCTTGGAGTCCTTCTTACAGTGCAAGCGGCTCAACCTCCAGTCAACCGCCCCATTGCTGCTACTGTTCCCAAGGTGGATGGAGCATTAGGCGCTAATGCTTTCTTCCGTCCTCTATTGGGTCCTGTGATGAATGGTAATGAGCATGAGATGTTGACTAAGCTTCTGAAGCTGAAGTCGCATGTGTTCTATGGTTCTGAGAGTGAGGATGCCTATGAGTTCATTCTAAATTGCTACGAGAGGCTTCACAAGTTAGGCATTGTACACCATCATGGAGTAGAGTTTATGACAATCCAGCTTCAAAGTTAGGCTAAACAGTGGTGGAGGGCCTATGTGGAATGCAGATCGCCAGTCTTGCCCCCACTCACTTGGAAACTGGTGAGGCAGGGGTGTTTGGCGTATTTGGCACATATTCGAGATGTTGATATTGAGTTTCCCTCTATTGAGTATATTCATGTAGTGTCTGAATTCAAGGAAGTATTTCTACCAATTTGCCTAGTATGTCAACGGATATGGATATAGATTTCTACATTGACTTGGAGCCAAGCACTCGTCCCATCTCCATTCCTCCTTATCGCATGGCTCCGGCAGAATTGAGGGAACTTAAAGCTCAAATCCAGTAGCTTCTTAATAAAGGTTACATCATTCCTAGTGCTTCCCGGTGGGGTTCTCCATCTTGTTTGTTAAGAAGAAGGATGGTAGTATGAGGATGTGCATAGACTATCAATAGTTGAATTGGGTAACCATTCGAAATAAGTATTCATTGCTTCAGATAGATGATCTCTTTGACCAGTTGCAGGGTGCATCAGTTTTCTCTAAAATTGATCTAAGGTCTGGTAACCATCAGTTAAAGATTAGGCTTGGGGATGTACCCAAAACGGAATTCAGGACCCGCTATGGGCACTATGAGTTCTTAGTGATGTCGTTGTGGTTGACCAATGTGCATGCAACCTTCATGAGTTTGATGAATGGTGTATTCATACCATTCGTGGATTCTATTTTTATCATCTTTATTGATGACATTTTGGTTTGTTCGAAGAGTGAGTAAAAGCATGATGACCATCTTCGGATTGTTTTGGGTGTCCTTGGAAAACATAAGTTGTATGCAAAATTTTACAAGTGTGAGTTCTGGTTTACTTCAGTTGCCTTTTTGGGGCATGTGGTTTCAAAGGAAGGGGTAATACTAGATCCCCAAAAGATCGAAGCAGTCAAGAACTGGGTCCGGCCTAGCTTTGTGACTAAAGGTAGGAGTTTCGTGGGGCTTGCCAACTACTGTCGACGGTTTGTGAAAATATTTGCTTCTAGCGCCACACATTTGACAAGGCTGACTCAAAAGGAGGTGTCTTCCGAGTGGACTGACAAATGTGAAGAAAGCTTCCAAAAGCTCAAGACTCTTCTGACCACAACACCTATTCTAGCACTGTCGGTGGAAGGTAAAGATTTCATTATTTATTATGATGCTTCACATTCGGGTTTGGGTGTTGTGTTGATGCAGGATAAGAATGTCATAGCTTATGCATCGCAACAGCTGAAGGTGCATGAGAGAAACTACCTGATGCATGACATGGAGTTGGTAGTGGTAGTGTTTGCTCTCAATATCTGGCGGCATTACCTTTATGGTGTCAAGTGTGAGGTGTTTACTAACCATCGTAGTCTACAACATGTATTCACTCAGAAGGACTTGAATCTGAGAATCTGAAGGTGGATGGAGTTACTTAAGGACTATGATGTTACCATCATGTATCATTCGATTAAGGCTAACGTGGTGGCAGATGCATTAAGCCAAAAGACGATGAGTATGGGTAGTCTAGCTTGCTTAGGTGTGTCCAATCAACCTTTGGGCCAGGAGATTCAAACCTTGGAGTCTAAGTTCATCTAGTTGGGCATCTCAGAGAAAGGTGGGGTATTAGCGAGCATTGAGGTTAGGCCCACATTCATTGAGGTTATCAAGGCCAAGCAGTTTGAGGATGAGAGTTTGAATGAGCTCAGAAAGAAGACAATGTCTAGCAAGGCATAAGATGCGGCTCTTGATGCGGGTGGTGTGCTCAGTGGGAAGAATTTGTGTTCCTCGCGTGGATGACTTGATTCAGAAGATGTTGACAAAATCTCATAGTTGGCGGTATTCTATTCATCCGGGTGTGACCAAGATGTATTAAGATTTGAAACGACTTTATTGGTGGCCTGACATGAAGAAAGACATAGCTGAGTTTGTGGCTAAGTGCCAAAACTGTCAGCAGGTAAAGTATGAGCACCAAAGGCCTACAGGTTTGCTTCAGTGAATGTCAATCCTTGAATGGAAGTGAGAAAGGATAGCTATGGATTTCGTGGTTGGTCTTCCCAAGATCCTGGGGAAGTTTGACTCCATTTGGGTGGTGGTTGACAAACTGACTAAGTCAGCCCACTTCATTCCAATCAGAGTAGACTATAATGCTCAGCAGTTGGCTAAGGTTTATGTGAAGGAGATAGTGAGGCTGCATGGGATGCCCCTTTCCATCATCTCGGACCGTGGTACGCAGTTCACATCCAAGTTTTGGGGAAAATTGCATGAGGAGTTGGGCACTCAACTCACTTTCATCACAGCCTTTTATCCACAAACGGACGGGCAGTCAGAGAGAACTATTCAAGTGTTAGAGGTCATGTTGAAGGCATGTTTGATTGACTTTGGAGGGAATTGGGATAAGTTCCTACCTTTGTGTGAGTTCTCCTATAATAACAGTTACCACTCCAGCATTGACATGGCACCATTTAAGGCACTTTATATGAGGGGATGTAGATCACCCATAGGGTGGTTTAAGGCTGGAGATGTGAAACCTTTTGGGGTTGATTTGGTGAAAGATGCTCAGGATAAGGTGAGAAGTATCCAAGCTAAGATTCTAGCAACCCTGAGTCGATAGAAAAAGTATGCAGATTGTAAGGTAAGAGACATGACATTTCAGGCTGGTGAGCAAGTTCTTCTAAAAGTGTCACCCATAAAGAGGGTGATGAGATTCAGCAAGAAGGGCAAGCTTAGTCCTCGATACATCGAGCCATTTAATATTCTTGATTGTGTAGGGCCAGTGGCTTATAGGTTTGATCCGCCTAGCCTATCTGGAGTCCATCCAGTGTTCCACATGTCCGTGTTGAAGAAGTATCATGGGGATGGATATTACATCAAAAAGTTGGACTCAATTTTGTTAGGCAAAGACCTTCAGTATGAGGAGGAACCGGTTGCAATTCTTGATCACGATGTCTGAAAGCTAAGGACCAAGGAGGTAAAATCCGTGAAAGTTCAATGGAAGCATTGTCTGGTTTAAGAAGCTACTTGGGAAACCGAGAAGGACATGCGAGACAAGTATCCCCAGTTATTCGATGATTCAGGTACTACTCTACTCTTGCCTTAGCAAGTTCTCCTATTTAATCACTCGGGGACGGGTGATGGGTAAATTGGTATCTATTGTAACGACATGTTTCTGTCGTTATGGAAAAGCCAATGGGGAAGGAATTTGGGCTAGAAATCTTGTGAGTAGTAACTTGGAAATCTCTAGCCTACGCAAGACTTGGACGAAATCTGAGTCATGTGAGGTCTAGGGAAATTCGGTAATGGATGGGGAATTTAATTATGAGTTTGATCACGTGAGTGGATGTCAAGATGTTAAGGAGCCTGTACGACTTTACAGAATCGAATCCGGGAGAGTAGAACTACTGAAACTGATATTGGAGTGAAAGGATAGTTTTAGAACGTCAAGGGTTGAAGGTGTGTTGCAAAATGGGAGCTTGGAACTCAAATTGTGAGTTTCTGTCTCCGTGCAAGTCACCCGGGCAGGGTTAATCCCGCCAGGGCGGAGCCGCTGTGGCGGGACAGCCGCTACTTAAACCGAAGAAAAACCCCAAAAAAGTTGTTTTCTACACAACTTCGTTCTTAAGAGCTAAGGGACGACCCAGGGAACTTTCTTATCAATTTCTCACGAATTGTCGCGCTAAAGGTAAGATAATTTCTCCCCTAATCCGTATCTTGATTCGGAGAACTTAGAATCCTTGTTAATTATTGTTGGGGTAGGGTTTTGGCCTAAAGTTAATGGTGGGAAAAGCCCTAATTGAGCATTAGGATCATGGGTTTGGCCTTGGGTTGATATTTTGTTATAATCCGGGTAAATTTAGGTCTTTTTATTGATCTTTGCCCTAATTACTTGTCTTAGACCAAGAACAAGCTGAAAGACTCTGGAAAGGGAAGGCTCAAGTGTCATAGGAGTATTCAGGCTTGGTTTTGAGGCAGGTGATGGTTCAACTTCTTGTTGTGTGATATATGCCTATAAATTGCTCAATTGTATGCATGCATGTATGTGAATAGGGAAACATAAATCAAATCTAATGAAATGATTATGTGTGAACAATTACATGCCATGAACTTGTTACTTAACTGTGTGACTATGTACACTGTTCATTATGGGTGTGATTGTGACTGTGGTTGTGCTGACTGGATCGGGTGTCACGTTTCGACACATATATTGGACTGGGTGTAACGTTTTGACACATGCATATTGGATCAAGTGTCACGTTCGAACACACTAACAGTTTGGGTGTGGGTTCCATGAGAGAACCACTTGTGATTATTACATTCATATTTACCTATCATTGATATTGGGAAATTGTATGTTGCTCCTAAAATGATAATTGAATTATGCGTTCTGTATATTGGTATTTACTGTGTTGTAATTACTTGCTTATATTTCACTGACGGGAGTAGCCGCGTGATCCTACCAGTACACCGTGGTTTCGTGTACTGATACTGCACTTGCTCTTTCTTTGTTGAGTACAGGGCATCTTCCGGCAGCTATTGACAGACCTCAGTTAGGAGATCATTGACCAAGACCGGATTCAAGAGTGAGCCAGTTCTTTCAGGCTGCCATAGATCCATCATTAGTTTAGTCCATTTTTTTCGAACTCAGACTATATGTCTAAACTTTGCTTATAATTAGTTTTTGGGGTCGCACCCTTTTTTTCTTAGACTTGTTAATTGGTAGAGTTTTGGTACAATAACTTTCACGTCTAGGGGTTGAATTTTAGCAAGGGTTATGCGTAGTTGTTTTTGTTAAACTTTCGGAGTTTATGGGAACTCCTTATTTAATTCATCATTTAAACCCGCTTTCGTATCTTTAAATGGTTTAGTTTATTTAAGTTGCTTAGTCGGGTTTTAGTAGTGGTTCGCCCACCGGAGGTTTAGTGTGTGTGCCAATCACAACGGTCTGGGTCCTGACACCTGAGGGAAGTTAGGGGATTAATTAACACATACAGATGAGAGCTCATTTCCTTCAGAATGCAGCAGGTTAAACCTACTAATTCTATTTACAAATGCCCCTGAATCCTCTTTGTCAAGGAGTCAAGTTAGTAGAGTAATAGCTAGCTTAGAACCCCCCTCCCCCTTTTAATGTTAGCTTATAGAGTTTATCTAACTCTATTTCTACCCCAAGATCTTGTATTAAGTTTGGTATGCCATGTTGAAGAAGAAAGAAGCTGATGATTGGAAATGTCAAAGGAACAAGTCCAACGAAGGTGACTGACGTTTTTACATCACTGTTGTAGAGTTAGAGTCACACTTAGATTAGACTACTTATATCAATTAGCATTATATTACGACTAGGATTAGATTACTATTAGGATTATAATACAACTAGTATTAGATTACTTATAATTGCATTATTATAATTATAGTAGTAATAGGTATTGTAGTAGTACTCTAAGTATAGTTAACTTAGGACTCTACCATTCTCTCCCTATATAAGAAGTATGTACTCAACAATTTTAATTATCAATACAATCCTTGATTTCTCTAATTCTAGACGTGGAATTTCTACATAGTATCAGAGCATAAAAGCTCTTCCGCTCTCTAAGTATTGATAAAAAAAAAAACCACACGTTAAATTGCAATGACCACTTCTACCAACTTTATGTCGATCTCCTCACTTCACCAATTCATTGCCGCTTGCTCCATAAATCTTAAGCCAACAAACTACCTCATATGGAGGTCACAAATATCCCAATTGATTCACGTGATGAGACTAACCTATCTTATTACAAAGAATGAACAAAGTAAAAGCAGTTGTTCCACCGGATAGACTATTGGGAAAGTTGTAGTGGTTGACAAGGATACAAAAGATAGTGGCAGCATTGATGATTGGTAGGAGAAAGATGTGTTGCTAAGGAGTTGGATCTCAGACACCTTGATCGAAGAAATCATGTACCTAATTATGGGCTGCTCAACTGCCAAGGAGGGGAATGCTTGGAAGAAGCTTATCTTCAAGCAACAAAAGATAAAAAGTTCAAGCTTAAGCAACACCTACAAAATGTTAGGCTAGGAACCAAAAAGATTGATGAATACATCAAGAAATTCAAAGGCATATGTGATGTCCTTACAGCCATTCACAAACCTGTGGATGAAGATAACAAAGTAATTAATTTTGCTAGAGGTTTAGGTCTCAAAGATAAGACTTTCAGGATTGTCATGTTAGGTAAGGCACCATATCCCACCCTTAATCAATTTGTTAAAGTTCTAATGGGCTTTGATATAAGGGTAAATTAAGAGGAGGTGCCACAACAAAACCACATGGTATCCTGTGGCCAAAGGGGCAGGGAAGAGGAAACAACAACATCAACTCCAGAGAAACAGGTTTCAAGCCTGCTGGACAGGGAAGAGGTTCTTAGAACAGTCGGTATGGACCAGGTTCTCCAAATAATCAAAGTTTACCAAGTGGAAATAAGGAGAGGAATAGTACTGAGTCATGTCAAAACTGTGGTAGGAATTATCATACTGCTCTTAAGTATTTTTACTGGTGGGACTACTCGTATAAATCTGCAGAAGAACTATCACAAGCAATGACTTGACATCATATTCATACTGAAGGATTGACAAAACAAGTTTTTGTTGGGTATTCGAAGCAAGCTAGGTGTAACCGTTCCTCAACTCTCTAGCTTGAGGGGAAGTGTTGAAGAAGAATGAAGCTGATGATTGGAACATGCCAAAGGAACAGGTCCAATGAAGTTGACTGACGTGTTTACAACACTCATGTAGAGTTAGAGTAACACTAGGATTAGACTACTTATATCAATTAGATTATATTACGACTAGGATTAGATTATGATTAGGATTATAGTACAACTAGGTTTAGATTATTTATAATTGCATTATTATTGTTGTTGTTGTTGTTGTTGTTGTTGTTGTTGTTATATTTTAATGAAATATATTTAAATATATTTTATAACATCTGGAAATGATAAGCTTATAAAATAGCAAGAGTTTATCTAGAATTCCATTTCAATTCAAGTTTTATTTAGATTTAAATTCAACTTTGAATATCATATTAATTAATTAAAAGAGGATAAAAGAATATTCTTTATTTTTTATATATATAATGCACATTTTTCAGATAATCAATACTTTTGAATTTAAAGAAATATTTGAAATGAATTAGATAAATTTAAATATTTTTATGGATAATAATAACGAAATAAAAGAGGACCAGTTTGTTGGTCTTCCTTATTAATAGTATTTTATCTCACCCCCACCCACTCTCCCTCTACTTCTTTTCCTCGTTTATCTTTTAATTAATTTATTTATTTATTTGTTAGTTATCTTTTTTACTATTAATATTACTTCTTTTTGGTCGAACTATCCAAATATTATTACAAACAAAGCAGAAATAAGGTCATCCCTTTACACCATTCTTATAGCCCTTTCACAAAACTAACACATATAATCTAAAAAAAACTACCCCATCCATCCATGTCTTCCACTAATTTGTGCCTAGACATTTTATCTTTGTAAAATATCTTCCATCCACCCTTTACCTTTACAAGTATGTTTCGTATGCAGTATCTTCGTGGTTCTTTATTTAGCATCCATCCTTATCAACTTCAGTACTTTTGTTGGGATAGGGACACTCTTTTTCCAGAGTGCCTCATTATGTTCCATCCAAATATGGTATGTTGTTGCTTCCAACACTGACCATATAAATTCTCTACTTATCTTACCTCTGGCCTTTCTTGCACACCTCCTCCACATGTCCTATATTTCTTCAATATGCACTGTGAGTTGCATCCATTGTAGTACACCCTTAGGCACTGTTGCGATTAATCACATTGAAAGAACAGGTGCTCTCTCATTTTTTATTTGCTTCTGCATAGGATACACGTATCCTCTTCACACAAATCAAAAGTAGCAAGTCGTGTTCGTGTGAGGAGTCTATTGTGCATCATGACCCAAAAAATAAAGTTATGCTTTGGTACATTTCCATTATTGCATACACCTCTTTAGCTCCATTGGTACCCACTTTGAATTGTATATTTCCCATCTACTCTTAGCCATCCATTTTGCACATATCCTGGAGTAAACCTCTCCTTTAGTAAGCATACTCTTTTCCAATACAAACAGCTATCAATTGGAGGCCTATATTTCCACCTATCATTCCCCTTGAGGTAGATGTGACTGATCCATTTAACCCATATATTTTCTATTTTGCTCGCAATATTCCATACATATTTTGCTATAGAAACTTCATTTCATGTCATACATTCAATGATACCTAAGCCTACCTCCTTTCTTGGTCTGCATACTAAGTCTCATGTTATTAGTCGGGCTCCTAACCACTCCATAGAAGTTTCTATCTTATGTGCTTCAATGCTTTCCTCAGCAATAAGAATGTAGTGTCCCAGTAGGAATGTATGTTTAGAAGAATAGAGTTCACCAATTTTACCCTCCCAGCATAGGATAGAGGCTTGGATCCTCATGATGTTATTCTTCTAGACATCTTGTTAATCAGCACTTCACAATCAATTGTTGAGATTTTCTTGCAGGATATCAGAATCCCTAAGTACCGAAATGGCATCTTCCCTTTTTGATACCCAATCAGCTCACAAAGATCTTCTACTTCCTTATTTTCCATATTCACCGAAAATATGTTTGATCTTGCTTCATTTGTATTTAATCCAGATGACAATGAGAAAGCCTTCAAACCCCTTAGCATTAGCACTATGGATATGAAAGTACATTTACTAAACATCAACATGTCATCAACAAAGCACAAATGGTTGAGTTTGATTGTTTTGCACTTTGTATGAAATTCAAAACCTTCTAATTCAGTCACCCTTTTAATATTCTGGTGAAGTACTCCATGGAGATCACAAACATCAATGGTTAGATCGGATATCCTTGTCTCAAGCCTCCCTTCCCAATTATGCTCCCATGTATTCCTCCATTAATGGCAATGGAGTACTGTGTAGTGTATACACATTCCATTGTGCATTCGATAAACTTGCATGGGAAATTTAGCCCCTACAACATCTCTTCCACAAACTCCCATTCTACAAAATCATACGATTTCCTTAGGTCCACCTTTATCAAGAAGCTTTTGGTAGTGTTCTTCCTATTATACAACTTTACAAGGTCCTGACATATCAAGATCTTCTGCGCAATTGTCCTTCCAGTTACAAATGCACTTTGATTATCTGAAATTATACTTGGCAGTACTCTTTTCAATCTCTGACACAATATTTTTAATCACTTTGTATATTGTGTTACAGCACGCAATCAATCTAAAATCATTTACATGATCAAAGATAAGAGTGAGTACTTTATTATTTACTCCTTTCAACATTTTCCCTGTATGAAAGAATTCTAAAACCCCTTCCATCATATCTTTACCCACAGTCCTCCATGTGTCTTTAAAAAAATTGCTACCATAGCCATCTGGGACTAAAGACTTATTCGGCTTAATCTCCTATAATGCTGCTTTGCATCGGCCTCTGTGAATTCTTGATTCAACACTTCTCTTTGTTCCATAGTAACTAGTGCCTCTTGTCTGACCACCTCACTACATACATGTTGCCTCTCTCGAGTCTTTGTCCCTAACAAGTCTGTGTAGTACTCTATGAATTCCTTCACAATCCCATCTAACTCAGTTTGTTGTTTCCCCATCTTGTCTTTTATTTAAAAGATTATATTCATATTCCTCCTTACCTTTAGGACACTGTGGTAGAACTTTATATTCATGTCTCCCTGTTTTAGCCATTGGATCATACATTTTTACTGCCAGAATTGGTCTCTTGCTTCCTTGCATAGTTTGGATTTATTAGTTAATATCCCCTCCTCCACTTTTAGTCTGGGGTCCCTAGGGTCTGTCTAAAGTTTTGATTTACTTTGTAATAGTGCTTCATACACTTAATCATTCTGTTTTTCAACTTCATTAAATCTCTCCTTATTCAACATATTGAGAATTCTTCACGGCGTATTTAATTTACCAACCAGTTAGTACATCTTTTTTCCAGGTATGTCAATCCTCAAGCTCTCACCTACACTATCTTGGAATTTCAGTACTAAACTCCACATATTAAAGTATCTAAATCTTTGTTTTACTTTGTTGCCATTTTCCCAATGAATGATTTTCGGACAATGGTCATATAGTACTTGTGCAATGAAGTGTGCCTCTGCAGCAGAAATTTGCATTTTTCATTCACCGTTAATGAGAAAACAATCTATCTTGCTAAATACTTTATCAGGCCCCTATTGTTTGTTGTTTCATGTATAGAAGGATCCACTTGATCTTATATTTTGTAGGCCACAATGGTCAACAAAACTCTTAAAGTCCCTTGTCTCAGCTACCGTCACTTGATTTCCCACCCTTTATCCACTGTTCAACACACAATTTAAATCACACATCACTGCCCATGCCCCTTGTATCTGATTATAGACATTTTTAATGTCTCGCGATAGATTCGCTTGCATGGCTTGGTCATTAAATCCATAAACCAGTGTTACATCGAACTTCTTCCCAGCTCCTCTATATATTACCTCATTGTTTATTAGTTGAGGTGTTATTAGTGTCGCATTTACTATGTTTATGTGAGGCTTCTAGACAACCCAGATCCTCCCCCTACATGAGTTGTTATGTTTGTTGTAAACGACCATCTTTTAGAAAGGTTAAGAGTTGATTTAAAAGCTTTTGCCCACCTAACCTTTGTCTCCAAAAGTCCAGATAGACTGACCTTGTGAGTATGCATAAATAAATGCACTTCTCTCTTTTTATCAGCCCTATTCTGATCCCATACATTCCCAAAACAAATTTTATCAATTGGGGATAGGGTTTTCCCTTCCCCTGATTGTACAGAACATGAGTCGTTGCTTACTTTCTCATGAATAATGACTTTTTCCCCTGTGTTCCATTCACATCTTCTTCATCATCATCCTTCCCCCATTTCTACTTGTGGCTCCTGCTGTAGTCTAGAAAATGAGTTTCTTGTATTGGTGGTATTCTTTCTATGCTCCAGGAATTGTACTCTCCTATTTGCCACTTCTTCTGCTTTGATAAACTTATTTGTTGATGACTGGTTTATCTTGACCATTTGTTGCTCTTTGTTCACTTCAGTATTCCTTGTTTCCTCCTTTAGCTACCTTCTGCATTAACTTAATTCATTCCCAAAGTTCCTACATCTTAAGCATAGAACTTGTTTCCATTCATATTCCAATTTTTGCTTCTTAATGTTACCATGTTCACTTTCAAACATCACCTCCGATGCATATGTATTATTCATCAGCATTTCCACCAGTACTCAGGCAAACATCAATCTCTCCCTTTATGTGGTAGTTTTATCAGCCCTTAGTGGTTCCCCGACAAAACTTGCAATTTTAGTTAGTGCAAGTTTTCACCAATACTTTGCTTATAATCCCGACATTCTAATCCACAAGGGAATCTTTTCTGCTATATCCTTCGTCACCTCGATATTTGGCTTCCACTATTTTATCACAATTGGCTTTCTATCGAACATAATGACTCTTTGTTCCACAACTTCCTCACTCTCTAGGAATCTCACTATGAAGACCCCTTATTCACTTGGTCTATTTTTCAATCCCTCAATTTTTCCAGATTGTCTTAAAGAGTCCCATCCATGGCCACTTGTGGTGGGTCGGATCCTAACACGTAGAATAACACTGCTGTTCTCCAGTACTCAATCTCCCCTTACACGTCTTCCATTGTGATTTTCACATTTACATTCGTTCATTCTACATCAGATAGGTCAATCACCTCTGATTTCTCCCGACTCCCCACAAGCTAACTCCAAGTATTAGGTGTAAGGTTAGGGTTTTTACCTGCCATCATACTAGTTACATCCATTTTTGCCTCCAAGTCCTCCTCAACCCTTTCAGTCCATGACCTCCTTGATTTCTTCTCAGATACATGTGTAGTGTCTAAGTTTCCCGCTATTTGAATTCCCATTGTTCCCTAGCTAGGGCTCAGATCTAGTGGTACAATCACTTGTATTGCATTCACATTCGTCATCTTCTTTGCATCCCCTCATCTTCTTTGCATCCCCTATCTGGGACACCCTCGACTTTTGCGGATGTACTTCTTGTATCCCACCATGGTTCATCATCCCCTTTCCCCCATTTTCGATTTCCTTTCCATTTCAACAATAGTTGAGAGGAGACCATTAGAGAGAGAAAGTGCTTTTCTTTCCCCACTTAGACATTATAAATATTACTTCTACAATTGTTATTGTTATTATTACTACTTCTTCTATTATAATTATTATTTTTATTACTACTATTACTATGGCTATTTTTTTTTATTTCTATATGTTGTTATAATATTAGAAAAGGATTAGTAATTACATAGTAAGAACACATTTAGAGCTCGTTTGTCTATGGGTTTCTATTTTAAGCTAAGTTTTTTTTTTAAAAAAAAAGTACAAAGCTTAATGTATTTTCCAATTCAAATACTTTTAATCTTTCTATTCAATTTTTTTATTACAATATTTGTTAACTTTTTCTTAAAATTGCCAAGTGGTTTTCCAATAGTTTTCCACTTGTCCATATATATACTAGTTTCTGGACACGTGCATTGCACGTGTACCCATCTAAATTGACATAAATTGTTTCAAATTATCATTGTATCAAAAAAATTCATAATTTAATTACATGAATAGCATTCATTTTCAAACAAAAAATAGTTGAAATATTTGGAATCTACTCTTGGATACCAATAACAAACTAAAATATGACAACAAAGTATCTCTTCTCCAAATGAAATAAATGATAATAATATTTAGTACTTTAAAATTCTATAATTATAAACACAAATTAATATATGTATATTCTTATCCCATATGTTAATTACCTACAAGACAATGTTCAGAGAAAAGAAGAAAGATAAAAATGAAAAGAATTTGATAGCCACTTCCTAAAGTTAATTAAAATAAAATGAAGGCTACAATTAATAATCAATATTAATTTTTATTATTATTATTAAGGGATCATATCAAGTATTGGATCATACCAAAATAATTTTTTCAAAATTGAGCTTAGAATACAGAAACATAGCATCAATGAAGTGACAACTTAAAATATGAAACGGTATCAAAAGTTGAAACATTGAATTTGTCTTTCTCAAAGTGATACAAAAGGATAAATAAATAAGGATAAACATTTATATCATTATTTCTTTCGTAAATTAAAGAAGTTATTAATAATGTCATACGTTACTTTATCCATTTCAAATTATTCATCGTGTTTCAATCTTGTACACCCCTTCTGAAAAAAATTGATAAAAAATGTAGTTTTTTATATTCTATCTTACACACCCCTTACAAAAAAATAAACATAAATAAGTAATTAATAAAATCGTAAGAACAAATTAAATAACTTTTATTATCAATTAATATAGTATAATAATTTAATCGTTAAAAAGATCAAGTAATTTATAATTAATTTTTTTTACAAATTACATTACACAAGTATATTAGTAAAGAGTCATGATTTTATATTTCGATGCATGACCCTTTATTTTACATTCATTATCAATTAATATAGTACAATAATTTAATTGTTAAAAAGATCAAGTAAATTATAATTAATTTTTTTTACAAATTACATCATACAACTATATTATTAAAGAGTCATGATCTTATATTTCGATGCATGACCCTTTATTTTACATTCAAAGAAGGAAACTATGTACTAAAAAAAACATATCCTTCTTGAAGATCATTCACCTTTATTCTTCTAAAAAAAGAGCAAAAATAATGCTTTGTTCATCCCTAAAGAAGTTGATCCCCCAAACTTAGCTTGTCCATTCCTTGTATATCACATAATGTTGTTTACTCCAATATTTTCCTTATTTATAGATGACAAATGTAGGGATAATCCAAAAATTATAAGAGAATGTGTATAGTCAAGAGTTAGATAAGTGTAAATCATGATATAAATGCATAAGAATATCAATAATTTTTCTTGGATAACGTGACTTTTTGCTAATACATGAACCATATTAAATTGCTTGTAAATTTAAAAAAAAACCTTTGAAATTCCTAAAAAGATATGTTATTATTTTATTTTTTGTGCATTCAAACATTAATGATTGCGTAATAATTTAGTTTTGAAGCATAAATTAAATTAAATATACATATAGATTATAGATGATAAATATTACTTATTAAATTAAATATTTTAGTTAGGAATTAATCTAAAGAAGTGCAAAAGTCATTAACATTTTTATTAAAATGATACAATTTAATATTTAAATTAAATAATTAAGTATTTTTATAACATTTTAATTTATAGTAGGGTAAAACCGTAATTCAACTTTTAATTTTTTTTGTTCCCACTTATATATTATATATATATATATATATAAAAGATAACTTACCTTTTTGGTATTTTCTTTTTTATTAGAGAATTAAGCAGACAAAATAAACATGTTGACTAATTTTGTCATTTGTCTTCCTTAATTTAAGTATGACCAGACAAATGTTGAGCGTGTTTGTGCATCCAATTAAAACTTGAACCAAGAGATGCAATGTTCATCTTTCAACATAACTTGTAAGTTTTTTTTTTCTTAAGAGAAAATTTGGTGAATGGAGAATGAACATGATGATACATCATGTTTAAGGACTAGACGTAAAACATCGTCGAGTCTATCATGTTGCTTCATTAATAGCCATCGTCGTTCGGACCTGTTAATTGAGTCTTCGCCAAGTCCTTCGAGATTCTCGTCCTGTTGGTTCCGTAACAAAATAAAACATGATCATAATTCGCCGGAGATTAGAGGAAAATGTAAGAGCTTCATTCATCGTATGGGTAGACATCGTCGCCATGTATCGGCAGATTTTAGCTATGATCCCCTTAGTTATGCTATGAACTTTGATGATGATGATGAACCTTACGAGGAATTTCCTGCAAGGAACTTTGCAGCAAGATTGCCATTATCTCCTCCTTCCAAAGACAAAATACCAATCACCAATATGCAGAGTAAAAGCTTTAAATTGCCAGACCAAAGGTCACGAGCCATACAAGACGTAAGGAGAAGCCTTGAAATGCCAATCGCTCAAGTAAACAATGCCATTTTAACAGAAGATGCAAAAAACACCTTTTGAGGTACACTCTTTATAAACAAAACATAGAAAAGGTCAGTACCTATAACATTACCACGTTCTATCAAAATATTTCCTAGTGCTCGATCCACTAGTGGAATTATTGTAGGAGGTTAGATTTAAACTTTACATTTCTGTAAAGCTTTTATTACTTCATGATGATGTATATAACTTTTTAATAAATTTTATCTATCGTTAGTGATTCTCAAATTAAATTAATGTTCAACAATGGGCACAATCATTTTGTACCTTTGTTTTTATCCAAAACTAGGAAGGCAACGGACATACGCCTCATTAATTTCGTTCACATACAAAATGATATTATAATTTCATTTTGTTTTCTAGTGAGTACACTAAATTCTCAAGAATATTTTATCCAAAGACGAATTGTAATACTTTTTCTAATCATCCAATCAAAAAGATTTAATTCTAAGTCTTAATATAGTATATTATTAATTCTTCATTTTACTCTAACTGCTTCATTACCTTGGACGTGAATTCTCGGATAATAGATCTATCAAAGAGATTAAGATATTTTTTATTTTTCATTCCATATCTTTATCTTTTCAAAAATGAATATTAATATTGTATTCATCAATTACGAGTGTTTTCTCTTATACAAGGTTTGTGTGTACACAATACAAATGTTATGTACTTATTGAATTAGTTGCGTACTTGATAAATTTAATAAATTCTCAAAAGAACAATATTTTGGACTTTGATAAAATAACATATGAAGGCTAAATTATTTGGATTAGGTCGTGTCTCAGCAAGTCCTCTTATTCAAAATCATCCATTGTCAATGACACTAATTCGCTAGCCACAAGTCTTTTTTTTGTTGATATTGCTGGTGTTTTTTGCAATGTGGCTATCCCTTTTAATTTTCAGATTTAACAGTGTTTGACGCTCAACTTTCTCATATATCTCGACTTATATGCCATCTAGACCACGTATTGAAGTTGCAACTCCTCAAAAAGCACCTCTAATTTCATCAATGCTAAAATATGTACGGGTCTTGCAATATAAAATACTTCTAATATTATCTTACTAATCATTCCAAAGCTGGACAAAAAGGAATAAGGATATCATTTAACCTATCTTTCAACTACACCGAATAATGTAAAGTAAATCTTGAATAACTCACTCAAGAATAATAAATCAGTCAATTGTCTATTTATTATCTTCTCCTCCCCCTTTCTCTAATATATCAGATTCATTGATTCAACTAAACCAACAATTCAAGCTCTATTTCTCAACAAATATAAGGTTGTTTCAAGCATGAAACTCACATTGTAGTGAATTATCCCTATGTTATGAATTCCGCTAGTTCCAATGTAAGTCATGCGATGTTACAATGGTTTTTTAATGTGACAAAGAGATTGATGAAGAAAAGAGCCAGTGAAAAATAAAACATTGTACCTTCAAGTATCGTTCATAGCCATGAGTGAAATAAATTTCTTTAAAAGTAAAAGTTGTATACCTTGCTATCTAATGGTAATTTGATAATGCTTGGAGAGCAAAATGCATAGAACGTTACAAAAAATGTACATTATCGCAGTGTGATGATTGTTCAACCTCTCAAAGTGCAGAGAACGTGATAGCAATAATCAAATTCTCATGTTGCAGTAAACGCAATAAAATTCACTGTCCTAGGAATTTTAATTGTGAATTCATGATCGAAAAGCTCGTGTAATAATAAAAAAAAATTTAAAAACCTATGTAGCCAAGAAGAATTAGTAAACTTTTATGCTTAAATTTTTTCTGGCATTTAGAAATTGAATATCACATATAGCTGATGTTACAACGTTTTCTTCTTACAACGCCCCAAAAGAAACATCGAACACAATGATAATAAAAGAGAAAAACTACCTAATAAATAAATGTAATATTTAAGCTCGCCGAAGATGACATATCACAATTTAATTCAACTCAGGCATGAAAGGGGGAGTCATCTCCAGCTCGGCGATCCTATGAGTTTGTTTCGCAGACTAAGACATGTTCGCCGAAAGTGATAGACCTCAACTACCATGAACAGGTATAAAAGGCGATGTCCACTCCAACTTGGCGATTCACTGAGTTTTTTTTCGGCGATCAAAGAAGAGACTACCAAATGGGATAGTACCTAGGTCACATATTCAAACACAATATGGAATTTGGGACTTATTCAGTGATTCACCTTGGCAGGAAAAGACAATCCTGCCAAATAGGTATTTTCACACCAATTAAATTTTTTGCAAGTTCAGCATAATTATGCAACAAGACCCAATACCTAATTAGTTTTACAATCTACCCACATGCTTTACTACCCTTGGGTACTAAAGCTTCCCCCATATTTCACAAAGTACTACCTAAATTGACGATTTACCCTTAAGAAAGTCGTTACTCTATCTATCATTGGACATATCTAAGTCTTTGGGGCAGCACTGGCTAATCAGACTTCACCCAAGTTCAATTTAAGAAAGACCCAGCCCATTCAATGACTCAATTTAAAATTTTAACCTTCACAACCAATTTCATTTACAGGCACAATATCATCTATAATAACTCATGGGCATAGTTCACTGTGATGCATTTAGCACCACCTACACAAAATAGATAACAATATATAATTACCAATACAAAGCCCACATCAAAAACATTAGGATTTAGCACAAATATAAGTATATCACTCAAAAACCAACCTTAGAGATGATAACAAAGCACAAAATCGAGGAAGACGGGTCAAGGATCAAGAAAGAAAAACCTCAATGCACTACAAGCAAGTGAAATCACGCAAACAAGGTCACAAAATCAAAGAAACAAGGGTATGAAGAGTTTGTGATGAAAAGGAGCTCAAAAAGATGCAACGTTTTCTTTTAAAATTTTAAAAGACTCATGGCTTAATTAACTATGGCACACACGGTGGACTTTAACTAACATCGCAGAACATGTTTGGTGAATCACCGAAGAGGCATAAAGGACTGAATACGAAACCTAAAGATAAATTTGGCGGACTCGATGGAGTCCACTAAGTGTACTTCACTGGATCACCGACTGCATTCTTCCTAGCCACTGGATCCCTTCTCGCCAAAGTTGATAGAACTATTTTCCCACTTATTGATCCCAGAAGGTGAACATGAAGTTGTCCACACAATGTCTTTGGTGCATCACTGACATGCTCTTTTCAATGCCAAAATTAACTTTTTCACATTTTGACTTCCTATACTCACAATACACGTTATTGAAAGTAATAAAATAAACTTCGGTTGCTTCTCAAAAAGCACCTTATTTAACATCGTGGCACGATACAATTCTCTCTCATCAACAATTTATTTTTATTTGGGATGGTGTCACTAGGCAACGTTCCCTTTTTCCTTGGATTTAGATGGCTGTAGATCTAACACATTTGAATTTCCAGCTGCTTGATTGATAGTGAATGGGACGTAACCGTTTGAGTCAAGGTGGAGAAGTCATTTTTCAAATCCTTCAACCCTGTTGAAGATCCTTGTTAGCATTTCCTCTGTTCAGTCTCCCCGTTATCTAGTTGGTTCCTTTGGAGATACCTATTTTTTTAGCTTTCCTATCTCTCCAGTTACCACCTCAATCTCTCCAATCTCTCCAACCATTATCTTGATCCTTGTTTCGACCTTGGTTTCCACCTGGTCTTGGGTAGTAAGAATGAGAATCTCCCAATTGATTTCCGATGTAATTCACCTCTTCATTGTACAATTCCTCAAACTTGTCATCTTCCGGGCACTGTCCGCTGCCTTCTCCAACTACATTTACCATTTTCAATCAACCTCCCATGACATGTTTTGATAGGAAGTCAAGTTGGGTACTCATTTTAGCCATGTTTTCATCACCCTCATTGTAGACACGTAATTTTTAACCAAACATAAAGTTTTACACCATTTATATTTCTTAAATATTTCTTCTAGGTCTACATTAAATATTTTTATATTTTCATCTTATTTTAGTGAGTTTATTTTTAAAAATATGATTATATTATATTATTAAAAATAAAAATAAAAACCTAAAACTAACCTACCACTCACGTATCCCCACTACCCCTATACTTTCACCCCCACTTCCCATGTCCCACCGTACACTCCTCACACCACTACATGACTTACACAATATATACACATTTACATACACAAACAGGGGACGGAAAAAAAAATAGCAAAGCCATTCAGCAACAGAGACGGGAAAAAAAAGGAAAACACACATCTTTGTTCTATTCTTCTTTCAAAAATTTATCAAAACATTCACATCTTTTCTTACGTTTTCTTTATTTTCATACCAACACAATACATATATTACTCCATACAATCTACAAAAGATTTGTGGGTGTTTTAATCGAGCTTCGATTAAGATTTTGTGGTACTTATTTTCTTCATTTGAGGTATAACTTTGCCTTAAATCTTTAATTTATTTATGAAATTTGATGTAATTTTTATGACCAGTTTTCTTATATTTTATTTTTATTCATAATTTTATTGAAATAAATAATTTGTTAGTTGTTATATCTCTATTTGATGAATGAAGATAGATCTAACTGATGATTATTTTTTATTTATTTACTTTTATTAGTTAGTTGTGATCTATTACAATTGAACAGGTCATGGTGTTGTTCTTGTCTTGATTTATATAATAATGATAAACTAGGAATTGTTAGGCTAAAATAACTAAATAAATATAATCATTTTTATTTTATCAAACAAAAAATAAGAAATATTTTACAATTCTTTATTATTTTGTTGGATTAAAAAGTGTGTGCTAATTTTGACGTTAACTTGTAAAGTAATAAAAAAAATAGAAATAATCCAAAATTTCATATTGTATTCTAGAAGTGTAGATTTTTTTTATCTTTATAAGGAATAAATGTTTTCTTTTAACGTTAGACAAAATTTTAGACTCATTAAAAAGGAAATTGTTTCAATAAAGAATGTAGTTACACATCTTTTTTGAAACATTAAAAAAAAAATCAAGGATGTGGTGACACACCTTAGTAAAATTATTCTAACAAATATTTTATTTAATTAAAATCAAGATATGAGACATAGAATTATTAGGTGTGAGATACTCAAGATGAAAAGGCAGTTATGCCTCTAAATGTCAAGACCAAGAATGCGGTTACGCATCTAGGTTCAGACTAATAAAAAATTCAACCATAAAAAATAAGTAAACCATAGCCTGTAGACACAATATATTCAAAAATAGTAAAAATAAGTATAAGTCAATAAAAGCTATCGTGTTAGAACCACGGGACTCGAGGGGTGCCTAATACCTTCCCCTCGGTCAACAGAATTCCTTACCCGAATTTCTGGTTCGCAGACCAAAACTAAAGAGTCATTTCCTATTGATTAGGGATTGAAAAAGGTGACTTGGAACACCACAACTCAATTCCAAGTGACGACTCTGAAACAAATAAAACAATCCCTATTCAATACCGTCACTTAAATTGGAAAAACCCTATCGCAGTACGAAAAAGGCGTGTGACATCTCTGACGACTCCGCTGGAGAAGAACCAGAATTCGAGCTTTGTTATATTGACTTTTACTTGATTTTATTATATTGGATATATTGTGTTTGATGGCCTAATGTGCTACTTGCTGCTCAATTATTGCTTTTTATATTTATATTGTTGAACTATACTAAATTCTTTTCTTTCACGCACACCTTATGAGTCTTAGAATACACTTAACACACGTTCACAGGAATACATTTATGCATCCTATTTTCCCTTGAGATAAAGCTGGAGTGTCTTGACACCCAGTGAATGATATTTAGTCACATATCTTAGGGCGGGTTGGATCAGTAATGAAGTCGGAATAACGCTGCTACCGATAAGTTGCCCCTCCCTGGCTCGAGTTGTCCACTTGAGTAAGTCAGTCTAGACACTTATCTCCTTTAAGTCATGGTTACCACTAGTAGGCTCCACTCATTTGCATAAATTGTATTTAACTTAGTGACTTGATATAAAAATTGAGCCGTCTAGGGAAAGTATTCATCTCTTACTTGACCACTTAGATCTTTTTATGAGCTACATGAAAAATGTATTTGTTTAGAAAGTCTTGAATAATAATGCATTTGTCAAAAAAAGAAGTTTTAATAACTTAAAGTTTTTAACTGTCCAAACTGGACAAACAATGCACACATGATTCTCACCCCAATGAGATAAGTAGGCAACCCTCTTTGGGTTCGGTGATCTTTATTCAAAAATAAAAATAAAAAACCTTTTTTCAAAAATGAAAAAACAAAAAAAAATGAAATAACAAGAAGCTTTATTCTTTATCAAAACCAAGTTTTTCTTAATTTTATTTTAATAATTCAAAAAAAAAGCTAAAGGATTTTATCTCAAAGCTCTAAAAAAAACATAGCTATTGAGTTTTAGAAAAAATATGCAATAATCTTATTCATGTTCTCAAGCATATTACGGATTTGATCAAGCATTATCAAATCATTTAAAAAAAAAACTAATAATTAAGAAATGTCTAACCGTTACAAACTTTATCGTCCATGCACACAGTTAAATTAAGGTGGTTGATTTGCGGTTAAACTGACATCTCATCCCTACAATACAAGGTCAAAAGGGAAAGAAAAAATGATTCACAAAGACGAAAATGAGTCGGACAATGATGAGGTCCAGAACTAGAGGATGTCACAAGAAACAGTGTTAACCAAAGAGGTAAGGATACTAAGAAAGCAAATGGCGGAGATGTACGAAACTTGCATGAGTGGACAAGCTCCACCGTCTTCAATCCGTGACTATCTAAATACAAATATGTCACCCTCTATCCAAGTATCGATAAGTGATCCAATTTATCCACCAGGATTTGGTCCTTATGCTAACGCATCCAACGTAGCTGGAACTTCTACGGTGCGCCCTTTGAGTACACCTATGAAGAGTAATCCATTCTTCGTGCCAACTGTGCCGACAAATAGCGTCCCGCAGCCTATAATGGAGCCAAAATTCAATAGTGATCCTCCACCTAAAGTTCAATATGATCGAGATTATACCCCGGAAGTGACTCTTAAAATTCCAGGCTCTTACCCTTACACTCATCAGTATAGTTCCCATGTTGAAGCTCAAAAAGCTGTTAAGAACGAGAAACATGAAGAAATGGCTAGAAAAATGAAGAGTTTGGAATAGAGTGTAAGAGATATTCAAGGATTGGGAGGTCAGAAAAGTGTCTCATTCAATGATTTGTGCATGTTTTCCCACGTTCATCTATCCATCGGTTTTAAAACTCCAAAGTTCGAGATAAATGATGGACATGGAGATCCTGTAGCTCATTTAAAGAGATATTGTAATCAACTGAGAGGGACTGGAAGCAAAGAAGATTTGCTCATGGCCTATTTTGGGGAAAGTTTAATGGGAATTGCCTCAGAATGGTTCATAGATCAAGATACTTCTAGCTGGCATACATGGGATGATTTGGCTCGATGTTTTGTTCAACAATTTCAATATAGCTTTGACATAGTTCCAGATCGTACTTCACTTGCCAACATGAGGAGAAAAACTATCGAAAATTTTCGTGAATATGCTATTAGGTGGAGGGAGCAAGCTGCTAGGGTTAAGCCACCAATGAAAGAGTCTGAAATGATCGATGTTTTTCTCCAAGCGTAAGAGCCAGACTACTTTTATTATTTACTTTTCGTTGTTGGAAAAACATTCACCGAAGTTATTAAGATTGGTGAAATGGTGGAAAATGGCATCAAGTCTGGAAAAATTGTAAGTCAAGCTGCCTTGAAAGCCATCACACAGGTGATTAAAAATGGATCAGAAAATCTTGGGGGAAAGAAAATGAAGGAGGATGTAGCAAATGTTTGTCTGACACACAAAAAGGTCCAAGAGGTTCAGTTTATCATTATGCACCACCTCAATTTCATCACTATCTCCACATGCAAGACACACAATACTCTATTGTCCCACCTCAATATGCAGTCTATGGTGCACAACCATATGCTTATCCACCAAACTATCCTCAATGGCGAGCGCCAACATATCGAAATATTCGTCCTTCTTCTCAAAATTTTGGTACACCTTATAGTCCCCGTCCAAGATAGGGATTTGAAGGAGGTCAAAGACCTGTGAATAATTTCACACCAATTGGAGAGTCTTACACGAGTTTATTTGAGAAATTGAAACATTTGAATATGATAGAGCCGATTCCTCAAAATTTTGCAGATACACATCCAAAAGGTTTCAATCATGTAGCACGATGTGCATACAATTCTGATGCCCTAGGGCACAATACTGAAGATTGTGGAACTTTGAAAAGTGAGGTGGAAAGGATGATCCAAGCAAAGATGATTGTGGTCCAAAATGATAATCTCTCAAATGTTACTCAGAATCCTCTACCAGCACCTAATGATGTACACTTCATTGAGATGATGGGTGATGAAAATTCTCTCAATTCTGAAGAAAAAACAATTGAAATTGGTGAAGCTTTTACTAAGGCTAACGTGCAAAGAAGTGGCTAAGAAGTCAAGCTTGGTGATTGGGAGACACTCTTCTTTTCTCTAAAAAGAGTGTATGAATAGTTTATTTTGTCATCATTTCTGCTATGCAATTCTTTTATTTTTATTTTAGTAAGTCAGACCTTTCTATCATTTCTCTTAAGTGTTTGTTTGTTGAGTCTTGTCATAGTTTGGGTTATTATAGAGTTGTAACCTAAAATTTAGTTTGTTGTCTTGTTATCAAGTCCTTTTATCTTAATATAATATTTGTCTTGTGTCACTTTGATCCGTTCTATTTGGCTTTTCATATATGCATCTCTTTTCAATTCAATTTTTCTGACACGATATGCAAGAGGATTTGGTCAGATCTTAAGGTTATATCTAGTCATGGAATGAATACACCAAAGAAGTAAAAAAAAAGAACGAGGAAATGAATAAAGGACTTAAACACCTTGATACGTCCTTTAGTATCGAAAATGCTTAAAAGAATAAATTTCATTTAAATTAACGTATGCCGTTTGTTGTCAAGAAGGTATTACTCAAATGGAGATTTCAAGCTGACAAATATGAAACAAAAACGATAAATATATCCATCAATGCGTACGTTGCAAAGAGATAATGTATGATTTTCACTTCACATCTTAAAGGGCATGCTTGTATTTGGCATTTGTAATAATTTATATGACGAAGGCATTTCATTCTACTATCCAAACACAGTGTAATCCGTTGCTACCCCTTTTGAACCTTAATTTTATTTTCTTTCATACCCCTCTTTTGGAATCAAAATACAGTCAAAAAAGAAAGAAAAAAAAAGAATCACAAATTCAAAAAAAAAAAAAAAAGTCACAAAAAAAAGAGTCAAGAAAAAAAGTGAAAAAAAAGTTGAAAAATCAATAACAACAAAAGAACAAATTTCCTGAACTACGTTCGACCTGATTCTTGCTTTGACAAGATACGTAGGCAACCTTATTTTGAGGTGAGGTTCAACCAAGAAAAAGTCTAGAAAGTCCTCATCACAAAAACTGGGGCAAAAATAATAATAATAATAATAATAATAATAATTTAAAAAAATAAAAAAAAAAATTTATTATTATTATTATTTTATTTTATTTTATTTTTGCAAATAAAAAAAAAGTCGGTTCCAAAAGTTGTAAGTCTTAACCCTGTTACCACAATATCTTTGAGCTTTCATGCCGATCATTTCTTTGTAACCCTGTCCAAAAGTTACGTTACAGTCCAAATAAAGACCTTCTGATCATTTTTTAACAATGACAAGTCAAGCAAGCTTTCCGTGTTGATTATCAGACTAGGAAAAATGTCATGCCACTCGCATAAGGAGTGAAAAAGGAGGGAATCTTATAGATGAAAATCATCGAAAGCACTATAAGAGATCATTTGAGTTGAGAGAAAGTGAAAAATGAGAGAGTCTTATTGGTGAAAACTCTCAGGGCACCGTAAGACGATAGTGAGTGAGAGATAATAATAAAAAAAAAGACTTGTTAGTGAAAACCTTTTGAGGCACCACAAGTCAAGTGTTAGTCATAAATCAAATGCAAAAGTTGGATTATAGAAGTCTGACTTCAAAGTTGAAAGTTTGACGAAGATGAAGTTTAAATTTGATAGGACAGACTAGGCCATTTAATCTGAAATGCACGTCATGATCATTAGAATTGGCCACCACTATTAATGGAGTCCATTTATTTTTATTTAATTATTTTTCTCAAAAGGGTCAAATATTATTTCTTCTTATTTTGTGTCGCTCAATTCGATCTTGAGTTAGTCTTCATTAAGCAAGCGCAAAATGATTTCAAAATTACTACCATCTCTTCAATTGCACAAAACAAAGTTTTGTCAGCACATCAATCGTGATATGATCTAAGAAATAATGATATGCATAGTAACTTGTCAACAATTGACAATTTTTGAGAATTTATATGAATACAAGATTCAATTATTGTTGGAGGGTGGAAACAATATAGGAAATCCGAAGATGTTTTCAAGATTATCGAGGTGGGCTGACTGGCAAACGAAAACAGTCTGCCCAAACTGATATGGTTCAACATTGCAATAACAGGATCAATCATCTTCAAAGCCAAGGCCACAAATCAACCATCAATTTAAAACTCACAATTATTTTTTTTTTAAATAAGAAGCTTTCTTGTTGAAATAAACATTGTTTCACAGGTTCAAATTGGATAACAGAGTTACGATAAAAACCTATCACCATTTTTATTTTTATACTTGCATAAATAGTTATTTTTATCTTCTCCTAGGATAAACACTTCCTATTCTGAGATTGTTTTTTTTAATTTTCTCCTAGGATAAACACTTCCTAGTCTGAGACCGTTATTTTTCATTTTCTCCTGGGATAAACGCTTCCTAGTATGAGATTGTTATTTTTTATTTTCTCCTAGGGTAAACACTTCCTAGTCTAAGACGTTATTTTTATTTTCTCCTAAGATAAGCACTTCCTTGTTTGAGTTTATTTTTTAAAATGAGAGGTCGAGTACGCCGTGTTACGACTAGGGGGTGCTCTCGGGTCGTTTATTTTCTCCTAGGATAAACGCTTCCTAGTCTGAGATCGTTATTTTTCATTTTCTCCTAGGATAAACACTTCCTAGTCTGAGATGTTATTTTTTATTTTCTCCTAGGATAAAACACTTTCTAGTCTGAGATCGTTATTTTTATTTAGGATAAACACTTCCTAGTCGGAGACATTTGTATTTTATTTTCTCCTAGGATAAAAAACTTCCTAGTCTGAAACCTTTATTTTTATTTTCTCTTAGGATAAACATTTCCTAGTCTGAGTTTATAAAAAAAACTCACATTTGCTAATATCTCACAAAATTTTACCAGTGAAAACTGGGGCAAAAAATTTGTTTATTTCTTTTGTTTGTGATGGTTTTGAGGTTTCTTCAAGCAAAACATGGATTTGAAATTCAAGAACAAAGTTTCAAATTTTTTCAGAATAATCAATCCCCATGATAGCTAGAATCAGCTTCTTCAATGCATGTAGCAACCTGACCTCCTGACACCTGCTTCTATTTAGCTTCTAATCAAGAAAACATGCAATTATTCAAGAAGATTTTCAAATTGTCATTTTGAAGAATGCTAAAAACTCACTCTAAGTGGCAAGTTAAGCATCAAATTCAATTCAAGGTCAAGATACACACCCAAAAACTCAAGGTGATATCTGAAAGTCAAGACTCAAGTGAACACTCAAGAGAAGTTGCATAGATAGGACCTTGTACTTTTATTTTCCATTTGACTATTAGCTTTCATTTTTTATGTAAGGATAAGAGCCGCAACCTGGAGCCTCGATGGAACCTCATTTAACTTCCAACTTATCATCTCATCTCCTTGAACTACACGTGACCTGATTCCCTTATAACCCGGGATATATAGGATGTCCAAAACCAAGACTCGGTCGCACATTTTTTTTTTCTTTCAAATAAGAGTCTGGTCAAAACTTGTCACGTTATCTACTTCTTTGTCTGCAAACTCTTCGTGTTTTCAGTCAAAGAGGGGCAAATTGTAGACACGTAATTTTTGACCGAACATAAAGTTTTATACCATTTATATTTCTTACATATTTCTTCTAGGTCTACATTAAATATCTTTATATTTTCATCTTATTTTAGTAAGTTTATTTTAAAAGATATGAAATATATATATATATATATA
>NW_006238996.1:488101-521134 GCF_000226075.1 Solanum tuberosum | reverse complement strand
GCTACTCAGTTTTTATTAGTTTAAAAGTATATTATATTATATATTAAATTATTAAAAATAAAAATAAAAACCTAAAACTAACCTACCACTCACGTATCCCCACTACCCCTATACTTTCACCCCCACTTCCCATGTCCCACCGTACACTCCTCACACCACTACATGACTTACACAATATATACACATTTACATACACAAACACGGGATGGAAAAAAAGAAGAAATAGCAAAGCCATTCAGCAACAGAGACGGAAAAAAAAAGGAAAACACACATCTTTGTTCTATTCTTCTTTCAAAAATTTACCAAAACATTCACATCTTTTCTTACGTTTTCTTTATTTCATACCAACACAATACATAAATCACTCCATACAATCTACAAAAGATTTGTGGGTGTTTTAATCGAGCTTCGATTAAGATTTTGTGGTACTTATTTTCTTCTTTTGAGGTATAACTTTGCCTTAAATCTTTAATTTATTTATGGAATTTGATATAATTGTTATGACCAGTTTTATTATATTTTATTTTTATTCATAATTTGATTGAAATGAATAATTTGTTAGTTGTTATATCTCTATTTGTTTAATGAAGAAAGATCTAACTGATGATTATTTTTTATTTATTTACTCTTATTCATTAGTTGTGATATCTTACAATTGAACAGGTCATGGTGTTGTTCTTGTCTTGATTTATATAATAATGATAAACTAGGAATTGTTAGGCTAAAATAACTAAATAAATTATAGTCATTTTTATTTTATCAAACAAAAATAAGAAATATTTTACAATTCTTTATTATTTTGTTGGATTAAAATGTGTGCTAATTTTGACGTTAACTTGTAAAGTAATAAAAATAAAAAATATATAGAAATAATCCAAAATTTCATATTGTATTCTAGAAGTGTAGATTTATTTTACTTTATTTGATTTTGTCTTTATAAGGAATAAATGTTTTCTTTTAGCGTTAGACAAAATTTTAGACACATTAAAAAGGAAATTGTTTCAATAAAGAATGTGGTTACACATTTTTTTTGAAACATTAAAAAAAAATCAAGGATGTGGTGACACACCTTGGTAAAATTATTGTAACAAATATTTTATTTAATTAAAATCAAGATATGAGACATAGAATTATTAGGCGTGAGATACTCGAGAGGAAAAGGCAGTTATGCCTCTAAATGTCAAGACCAAGAATGCGATTACGCATCTAGGTTTAGAATAATAAAAAGTTAAACCATAAAAAAATAAGTAAACCATGGCATGTAGACACAACATATCCAAAAATAGTAAAAATAAGTATAAGTCAATAAAAGCGACCGTGTTAGAACCACGGGACTAGAGGGGTGCCTAATACATTCCCCTCGGTCAACAGAATTCCTTACCTGAATTTCTGGTTCGCAGACCAAAACTAAAGAGTCATTTCCTATTGATTAGGGATTGAAAAGGTGACTTGGAACACCACAACTCAATTCCAAGTGGCGACTCTGAAACAAATAAAAAAAATCCCTATTCAATATTGTCACTTAAATTGGAAAAACCCTATCGTCGTACGAAAAAGGGGTGTAACACTCAAAATCTTTTTGCATTTGTTCCTTGTTTATGCCCAATTGTTGAGAAGACACTTGATCCTCTCCAGAGTGCTATGCTTGGTTCACTTTTGTCATTTTATCTAGCAATAATATTGCCACATCAAACGGTTGTCACATCATCCCACCTTGAATAAGTTGATAAGCGAAGCCCTTATTGATTGAATCAAGGCTACAATAAAAGTATTTCAACAACAAATTATCGAGCACACCATGTGTTGGGAATTGTAAAAGCAATTTTTTGAACCGCAACCATGTCTCGTGAAAAGGTTCACCTCCTACTAATTTAAAGTTTTGTATGTTGTCCCTTATTTTGACCATTTTTGATAGAGGAAAGAATATCTCTAATTATGCCTCTGTTAACTCCTCCCAAGAGGTAATAGAATCATTTGGCAACGGAGCCAACCACCTTTTAGATTCCCCGTTAAAGAGAAAGGGAATAATTTCAACTGAATCGACTCTTGTGAGTTATTCTTGAAGACGAACGACCCACAAATATTCACAAAAATTTGAAGTTGTTCATGAGGATCCTCATGAGCTAATCATCTGAACCTTCCTCTCATTTGGAGCAGTTATAGCATTGTCTCTGTAACACATTATAATTTGATAAGTTTTCTTGGCAAAGGATGTTTCATAAACAAATTGGTGGTGCACTTTTCACTGACGGATGTATGGTCCATCGAGAGGTTCACGACCCATAGACCGAGCCGTGGAGTTGAACTATTGTTGGAAAGTTTAAGGATGGTTCAATGAGTGGGTTCACGAATCGTGAAGTTTTCAACGACCTGTTAACCCTCATGTGAACCAAACCACAAGGACTCAGGAAATCATGACCCTTCACGGATGCATGGACGATCTGTGGAAGGATGATTGGTCCATGAAGGCTTCAATTAAGAGATTTTGTCTGTTTTTAAGTCAAGGTTATTCTAGTCTTTTTCTATGCATCTAATACCTATACTATGTCGTTTTAACTCAAATATTAAGCCTTATAACTACCATTCACCCATAGAAATTTCCCTAACTCTTCATTCCCTCAAATTTTTAAAACCCTCTCCAAAATTTTCTCAAAAAATCCTCTCTCTTTATCAAGGAAGAAGAAGTTAGGGTTCTTCAAGTTCAAGTCTCTTTTCTTCATTATTGCTTAGTGATTTAATCAAGGCATGTAGGGACTTCAACAATGAGTTCCATTCACTCAGTGAGTCCCCAAATATTCTTCAATTCTCCAATTAAATTTCAATCAAATTGATTAAGGTTTTCATTGAATTATCATTGGTTCAATTTATGTTGATTAAATTGCTTCAATTTGATCTTATTATTATGGTTTGGAATCAAGTACATGTTTTTCAATTTAAATAACATGAACACATGCATGATCGATGACTTCGACTACGAACCCTAATTTACATTAATTTGAAGAAAAGCTATAAATCATTGAACGATGTTTTCATGAACTTATGCATGATTAATGGAAAAGGATTCATTATGATCTAGGTTGCTTGTAAGTTTAATTGGTTCATGTTGACGGTCATTTCAAGTCCTAGTATCAACGCTTGGTATTCAACGACATTGTTGGACCAACCTTGCTTCAAAGTAAATGAGAATGGTAGAATCTCTTTTTGTGAAGTGATGAACACCACGCCACCGCCATCTCCACTGCGTTGTGAAACCCCATCAAAGTACATCTTCCCATGAAGTTTAATTTCAATAGTCATCGCATCTTAATCAGAAAGCTCATCAGTTAACTCCCAATCATCTGGTATCGGGTGGCCTTCCAAGAAGTCTATTAATGCTTGTCCCTTTATAACTTTATGAGGGATGTACAAGATCTCAAACTGTTGGAACTGGAGTTACCACCTTACTAGTTGATCACTAAGGACAGGTTTCGACATAACAAACTTAATGGGATTTGCTCTATAAATAAGACGAACAACGTGAGCTTGAAAATAATGCTTCATCTTTGGATTGAGAAGACTAGGGCCAAATACAATTTTTTGATTGGCGAATAATTTAGTTAATTTGGTGTCATTGTTTAGCTTAACTAATAGAAAGAGTTTTCATTATCTTCACTATTCTCTTGAAATAACAAGGCTCCACAGACCTTTCTTGCGTCGCAATGTAGAGTATCAATCATGTATGATTTGATACTTTCAAAGGTGTTGCTACATTTTTTATCCCACTCAAAGGAGCACATTTCTTCATGAGATGGTTGAATGGCTGACATCTTCCATCTAGATTTGAGATGAACCTCCTCATGTAGGATAACTTTCCTTGAAGACTTTTTAACTCATGAATGCCTCGAGGCTCAGGCATTTTTAATATTGCATCAAATTTGGCTTGATCAATCTCAATTCCTCGATGTCTCACAATGAAGACAATGAACTTGCCAGAAGTACGTAACTCCAAATGCACATTTTAACAGAATCATCCTCAATTGATATCTTTGGAGTAGCTCAAATACCATTCTTAGGTCTTTTAGATGGTCGCTCATCTTTCTCAACTTTACCACCAGGTCATCAACATAACATTCAACATTTTTATGGAGCAAGTCGTTAAATATATTTTGCATAGCCCTTTGATATGTGGCACCAGCATTCTTCAAACTGGAAGGCATCACTTTGTAGTAATAAATATCTTTAGGCGTGTGAAATGTTCTAAGTTTTTCATCATTTAGTGCCATGCAGATTTGGTTATAGATGGAAGAACCGTCCATAAATGACGTTGCCTCATAACTAGTGGTGGCATCAATCATCAACTCCGGAATAGGAAGAGGAAACTCATATTTAGGGCATTCATTATTGATATCCCTAAAGTCAACACAATCTCAAATTTGGCCATTCTTCTTCCTCACAAGAACAATACTGAAAATCCATGTAGGATATTTGAATTCACAAATAAAGATTGTCTTAACAAGTTTTTTAACTTCATTTTCTATCAATGGAACCAAATTTGACCTAAAACGTCTTTGGGTCTCCTTAAAAGGATGAGCACCATTCCTGATTGCCAATTGATGGACTACTACTTTAGGATTCAAGCCAGACATTTCCTTATAACTCCAAGCAAATATATCCCTATATTCTCTAAGTATATTTATATAAGTGATTTCTTCATCAACTTCTAGAAAGGCACTCAATAAAGTTGGCATTGGGTCTTCATCGGTGCCAATGTTAACTTTCTTTAAGGGATCTATTGTGGTCTTTACTCCTTCTTCAACTTCTGGTGGAGCATCTCGAGCATCTTCCATGATCATTTTCATTGACAGATATGTGACAAATCTAGACAATATCTTCCAACTCTTCATCAATTTTCATTTGAGGCAAGACATCGTTCTCATTATGGATCGTATCATGATATAATGAGCTTATGCTTTCTTCATCTTTCTCACGTTTTTTGGTGTAAACCACAGTGTTAGTCTTTGCATTTAGTTCCTTTTAACAAGAAACCACAAGCTCCACTCGTCGCCTCATTCTAGAAGGAATCAAACTTTTGAAATCCTTCTGGATTATAGGTGAAGCAAGCATTGTCACCCTTAGATAACTTCTCCGATGTTTGTTATTCTTCTTCTCTAATAGACCCAACCTCTCAAATATAGAAGTTTTGTAGTCGATTTTCCAAGTCAATCAAACACTGAAGGCCTTTTATTGGAAGCAACATACTTATCTTCTATTGTGATATGGTTATTACTGGCCCTTCTTATGGAGATGTGAATTGGCGGCGGTTGGTTATAACCTAATCTTCCGCATGATTGTTTGGTTGTATCCTCTGATGGAAGTTTCCCTTACTTTGATGGCTCATTAGGGTGGTATCTAGCCTTCACAAATAATTGGTAAGCATTTGGATCAAATCCTTCTCTCGTGCATTTTGTAGGGAGTGCCACATCTTGTGCTTGATTTTGTGCGATTGACTTTCCTAGTAGCTTCGAAGATAAGTTTATTGCATAAATACTTATGATAGGAAGAGTTAGTCCTGTTAGTGCATTTTCTTAATGGTTAGATGATTGACCTTCTTCTTTCTTCAGCTTTGGAACATAGCGAAGTACATTAGTCGTCTTCTTCTTCGAAGACATGATCTTCTCTTCATTCAGACTGGTACAAGGTTCTTTAGCACTGACTTTGACCTTTCCGACATCCACATCAACTTTTTTGTGTGTGATTTTATCATACTTGATTGATTTGATGTCATCAGGTTTCCCCTCCTTGACAATGTAACTCTTGAAATAGAATTTTGCATCGGCGAAGTGTGTCTCAACTTTGGTGAAAGGATTATCGTTCGCAACTATTTTCCTTTCAATTCCTCCTTCAATATATTTCAAACATTGATAGTAAGAAGACAAGACAATTTTATCTTTACATGCCCAAGGCCTACCAAGCAATATGTTGTATGAAGTCTTTGCATCGATCACATGCATCCATGCGCTTGGAAAATCTTCCATGTGGATTTATAACTTAATAGAGCCTATGGACCTCTGTCCTCTTGATTGAATCCTTGTATCAACAAACGACTTTAATTTCATTAAGTTCTTCGGTCATGATACTAAGTTCCTTTAATGTGTGGATAGGCAGAATGTTGACTCCAGATCCTTTGTTTATTAAAATTCTGGTTATGTTCATGCCTAGCACGTGACCCGTCATATATAAAGGGAGATTGTGTAGTGTTTTGCCAAACAGAAGATCATTATCTGTAAATGTGATTTTTGTATCACATATATGTGCTTCTTGGGAAGAAGGTTCAACATGATTTTCAGAAGACGAAGGAGACATCATTTATGAGATTTCTCTCGTTGTTTCTTCTTTGTCAATATGAGACACCTTCGGCAAGGATTCATTAGTTGTTTTATCTTTGTCAGTAGGAGTCACCTTTGGTACAGTTTTACTCGATCTTTCTTCTTTGTCAACATTGAAACATGATGTCTTGAGTAGACTTTGTACAAAGACGTTGGAGTTTTTAGTGGTGATGCACTTCTACCTTTGCACTTTTTGGACTCTTGATTGATTTTTGCTTCTGCAATCTCCTCACCATCTTCCTTCTAATTGGTTGCTCAAATGATTCTTTTTGTAAACTTGATTTTTTGTGTCTTCACCTAGTCACAAGAATCCAGCCTTCTTCAAAATCTATATCAACTTGAGGTTTGTCTTGCTCCAATGACTCATCTTTATGTTTTCCAGAGATACATATTTGGACTGAATCGAGTGATCCGAATGTGATAGAGATTTGGTTAGAACTAGCCTTCTCATCATCAAGGACAATTTTCTTTTCGTTAACCAATCACATAACTCTATCCTTGAAGACAAAACATTTTTCAAGAGGGAGACTCACAAGTCTATGATAATTGCAATAATTTGGATCATTAATTTTTTCTAGCTTCACTGGGTCGCTTCATCTTTGGCAACTCAATGAGCTTTAACTCGAGCAACTCATCAAAAATCTCAGAAATGTCAAAATCAAAGAAGGGGTATTCCTTTCCTTGCATCTCCCTCAGTGTCGACTTTTGATTTGAACACGCTTGGAAAGTAGTTTTCACACTTTTCTTCTTGATTTCCTTCGTTGTGAACTTCACAGGTGACACATTGACATTCATGGATTCTTTGTTGTTATTTCTGGGCAAAAATTTTCTCCATCTATTGGGTTCCTGCTTGTCCCTTCCTTTGCGAAAATCATGGATAAACGTCATCTCTTTCCCAGAAGAGGATATGTTTACCTCCATATCATGAGCACAGATAGTTCGATCGTCGAAGGACTTTGGCTTTATTCCTTGTAAGATTTAAAGAAGCTCCCAATGCATTTCTTGGATACATATTTCTATTGTAGAAGCTTCACTAAGCCTATCTTTGCAATTTAGGCTCACGTTTCTCCGTCGATTAATAAAATCTATAACAGGTATATTCTTTCTTTGGAAAGTATTGGTGAGTTCTACCATTCTCACCGTACTCCTTGTGCTATGGAAGCGTTTGAGAAACTCGTGCTCTAGTTGCTCCCAACTATCGATAGAATAGGGCTCGAGATCCGTGTATCGATAGAATAGGGCTCGAGATCCGTGTACCAATAGAAGGCCTTTCCTTTTAGAGAATGAACTAACTGCTTGACAAGATGGTCTCCATAGATTCCATCATCATTACATGTCTCCACAAGGTGTGCAACATGTTGCTTCAGATTTTCTTTACCCTCAAACTGATGAAATTTGGGAGGTTGATAACGGGCAGACATTTTGAAGTTATCAATTATTGGAGTGTATGGCTAGGCATACATATCAGAATAGTTGGTGGAGACTTCATACTAATCTTTGATTTACCTTCAATGAACACCTTCAAGCGATTGAGTGGAATCATTCCTTTAGAAGAAACTAGCATGTCCTTCACAAACAATGCTTGCTTCGCACAATTTTTGATCTCTTGAACTTCAACACCCATTCCAGGCGTATGACTGGCTTCTCCATCTAAAAGGTCTTCCATCCTATCCATCAACTTATCAATTCGAGACTCTTGGTGGTATACATGCATTGTCAATCCTTCAACCAACTTTGCCAGATTTGTAAATTGTTCCTCCGTGGATGAAACATCAGTCACCATTCCTTGCATGATCATTGGGGACGTAGGATAGTCGCAAGGATTGTTGTGCAAGTTGATCTTCGACGGACTCAAATTATGTGATGCATGTGGAGAGAATTCATTGGTTGAGTCATAGTTCTCCTTTGTGGTAGAGTTCTTAAAACCAGATTGCTCAAGTAGCGCTAAGGTCTTCTTGATCATTTCAGCAACACTTCTTCCTCCTTCTAAAGAATTTGTGGAAGATCTTGATCCTTTTGGAGTCAAAGACCCAAAAATAGGAGTTGATGTGGATGACACTTGAAGTGCTTGTTGTCCCAGCATAGTTGTCTTACTCCTCGTAGCTGCTCCGAAACGTCCATATGTAACACCAATGATTCCTTCGACTTCAGTATAGAACTTGGAGTTAATGGTCTTAGAGGTAGTTGATTGTGAGTTGATCTTCTTGGAAGTCATCTCAATATACTTTGATGCTTGAAAAGTTGAGATGAGTGGTAGAAATTGTCCCATTGGGCGTGTCAGAATTTGTAGACAACAAAATTTGAGTCCAAAAAATAATAATTAAGACCGAAAATAATGCAACAATCGTATTTATTGATTTCAAAGTGCGAGTGTTACAATCTCGATGATTTATCTAATTTGTCTTTTCTGAAATAATTCATGGGCTCTTGAGCTTGATCTTGAATTTATTGTTGAACTTGATCTTAGATTCAAGGGCCTTGGAGCTGGTTCTTAAATCTTTGATGACTTGAACTTGATTTTGTGGATTTGATGAACTTTATATGGACTTGAACTTGATGATCTTGATCTTGAACTTGATGATCTTGATCTTGAACTTGATCTCAGATTCAAGGACTTTGGAGCTTGTTCTTGAATCATCGATGAATTTGAACTTGAACTTTATCTTGATATTCACTTTTACTTGAATTCAAGGGCATCAAGCTTGTTCTTGAATCTGGTGGTCTTGATCTTGATCATTTTTGAACTTGTAGCTTGTAGAGAAATCTGCGGCTTTTCATCCACGAGCTTTCTCTAGCTTCTTGTTAGAATTATTGGTTCTTTTCTGAATTATGATGACCCATATCTATAGTTTTTGAATAGAGGAGTTGTGATAGGAACGTGTTTCCATTTGACCAATCATATTTAACTGACATGACATATGAGCTTTACGAAGTGGGTTTGTCATTTTGACACATGACATGATCCTATTGACTTTTTTGTTTGATATGTCATGTCATGTAATTTGCCACGTGGCACGAAAATGGGCTTCTAGGATGAGATGAAATTGAGCTTAACAAAATGGGCTCATCTATTGTAGCCCAAATCAGTTAATTTGGAGTTTAATTAAATTCATATTTATTGAACTTAAATAATTAGCCAATTATATTAATCCACAATATTTATTAGGACGAATATATTTGTAAATTTAATATAATTTGAATCATTTTATAAATTTATATTTAATAAATTTTAAATGATTACAATATTATTTTACGTTTTATTTTATAGAATTAGAAATATAGGTAACAACAATATTTTTGTAGGATTAAAAGTATTCTTTATTTATTTTCACGGTGAAATTTTCGTATATAGTGGTTTAATTTGTGGAATGAATTTTAAATTTATTTTTCTTTATATTTTTAATTATATTTAAATCATCATAATACTATTATATCAATATTTAATTTATTTATTTATGTATAATATTGATTGAAATTTGAATATGTATATTTTAATTAAAATTTTGTAATAGATATTTAAAATAATTACTCTATAAAATAATCTTAATATTAAAAGTACATTGATACTTTACCTTTTTTGTAATTTGACTTTCAATTTGCTTTTCAGAAGCACTTTTCAAATGAATAACTTATGAGCATGTTTGGCATTGCTGTTGCAACGCCAAAAACACTTATTTTGATTTATTTTTAAAAAAAATATATTTTTTGGCAAATCAATAGAACTGTTTTTAATAGAAGCAGAAACAAGTTTTCTGCAATTGGAAAGTAGCTAAAAATTTCTGCTTTTTAAAAAAAGCAGAAGTTGAAGTAGAATTTTTTTTTACAAGACCATAATATCCCTTCCATATTTACATATTTACTCATATACAGTAAAACCTCACTAAATTAGTACTCGGTAAATTAATAATCTATCTAAGATAATATTTCTCCGATCCCGACTTGGGTCAATGAAAAAAAATCATAAATTCAATAAGATAATACGATAATATATTTTTAGAAGACCCTTATATAAATATATGGTCCCATTAATATTATAAATTAATAATTCCTTAAAAGTACAAATATATGTAAGATAATTGAGTGAAATATGATTCTGTTGTCTTTTGTTAAAATTCAAATCTAGTAGAAGTTCATCTCTAACTCTTCTTATTGCATCCAAAAGTTTCGGTGTTGCCACGACTACAAATCTTTTTGAGTGCATGTGGAATGATCTCTTTTGTATTCACATAATTCTTTACGTATTTGATATATCATTGTTAATGTTTTGACACCTTTTAAATGAGAAGTCATTTATGTATATGGTTTCGGAAAAAAAATATGTTGCTTATATAGTTTATTCTCTCACCGTCATACATTGAATGTTTCTAGTAAAGATACAATGAATAATATTTGGTTATTAAGAAACAATGAACATTATGAATAATGAATTTATATTTACAATGAATCATTGAACCCTTTAATTTATTTTATAATGAATCATTTAACAAAAAATAAAATATCACAATGAATCATACATATACATTGTACATTATGAAGTTATTTTTTTATATATAAATTCAATAAATATGATACATAATTTAGTAAGATCTAATGATTTTGATGTATTCACTGTGCTTTATATATAAAATTCATTTTTATGTGAATTCAATAAATATGATACGTAAATTAGTAAGATATAATGATTTTAATGGAAACAAAATTAACCTTCATTGAATCTCAAAAAACTCTTTAAATTAATAAATATTTATTTATCGATTAAATAATATCTCTATAAAATAATAATATTTCATGATCCCACGTATATTAATTTAGCGAGGTTTTACTGTATCTCTTATTAATTAATTAACATATCTCATAACTTTGATAAAAGTTTCATTTAAGAATTTTATTTTTATAATTTTTTTTATTATTTTACATTTATTATCATTACTTTATATTTGATATTTTTAATTATATTTATATCGTAATATTAATATTATATCAATATTTAATTTATTTTTTTATTTAACTATGTTTAATATTAATCGAAAAATTAAATATGTACACTTTAATTCAATAAAAATAAAAGTTTGATCAAAAAAATTTTATCTAAAAAATAATCTTCATATTAAAAGTACATTTATACTAGTTTTTTTTTTTTGTAATTTAACACTTAAAAACACTTTTTATAAATAAAAATTTAGTCAAACATAATTTGTTTATCAAAAGCATTTTTCAAATGAATTAGTCAAACACATATTGCTTTTTTAAAAAAAGCACTTTTCTAAAAAGTTATTTTAAAAAAGTGCTTCTAAAAATAAGCAAGTTTTAGCAGGAATACCAAACAAGCTCTTAAAAAAATAGATAAAACACAGTTTGCTTATCAAAAAACACTTTTCAAATGAACAAGGCAAACACAAGTTTTTTTTTTCAAAAGAACTTATTTAAAAAGCCATTTTTAGAAAGTACTAGTAAAACTAAGCAGTTTTAAGTAGCAATGTCAAACAAACTCTAAGATATTTACTCTAGCATTAATCTTTATTTTAGAATCCAACTGTTAAGAAATTGTCAAAACTTGCTTCATACAAATATAAATTCTGTAAACCGAAGACAAGCTGAAACAATTATTACAAGATTTAAGAGAATCACGTGCTCAACAGGAAGAATGAAGTATACAGTGAAATTCCTGCAGATATTATTATCAAAACTGTTGTCACTTTAAAATCCAAGAATTAGCTCACATTGTAGTATGAGTCAATGATGGCATCAGCAAGATATTCACATTTAGCAGCCGATAATCCAGCCAAGGATATCCTCCCATCTTTTGTCATGTACACATGCCACTTATCGGCCATGTTCTCGCTCTGCGTGCCCAACAAGAGTGAGAAAAAGAATGAGCACCAGATATGCAGGTACAGTGAAACAAATATATGCATTCCATAGTTAAGTCATAAGGAGACTCTCTCACTGCACTATCTTGGTAAATCAGTAAGAAAGGAAGGAAAGAATGTCTTTCCGCAAATAAGTGCTGAGTAAAAAATGTGGTATGTGATGAATGATCAAGGCCACAAACCTGTCAAGCAAATCAAATCAAATTTATGCATACTGCAATGAAGCAACAACTTTAATCATGGGGATTACCTGAGCTTTGTTGAGACCTGTGAAGGAGAACATTCCTATCTGCTTCAGAATGAACGACCAGTCCTTTCCACTCTTATCCTTGGCGGAGAGGCTATCATATAGCTTCTGTCTAACACTCTTTATCCTCCCTGCCATCATTTCCATCTCTTCTTTCCATTCACTGAAGAGCTCTGGAGTTCCAACGACATTGGCAACAATTTTAGCACCGTGAATGGGAGGATTGGAGTACATTGGTCGAGCAAGCCTCTTTAGCTGGCTTTTCACCCTGTAGTAGATAAGCAAATAATTCTATTGGTTCACCAAACATAAAATCCACTCAGGTGATAGGAGATCATATGTACAAAGTAAAAGATAAAACAAAGGACAGCATCTGGTACTTGGCATTTTATATGGTACCATTGATTACAAAGCAAGGAAAATGCTTAATCTTACTCTATCAGGCATCAGCTCCCCAAGACGTGACGAAGGTTCAAAACTCAGAACAGTAAAAAAAGTTGGGTGTTTTTTTCTCATCTACCTCTGTTTTGTTGGCAAAGTTACCCGGTAATTGTATTGGTAAAGGATACAGACACCCGATGGAATAGTCAAGATGAGTTGGCCTAGACACCACCATTTTCCAATTGGAAAAAAATAAGGACACAACAAGTTCTTGTTTATTCAGCTATGACACAGTATGACCTAATCCCACCATTTCAGCGACATTGTGGTTAGTATGTCATCTAAACCTACTGAACAGCTTTGATTGTCAAGCTATAATTATCAGGAGGGGAAGATGGGTTTGTTTTTTTCATAAATAAAGTCAGCATTAGGGGGAAAACAACTTAACTATTTTGCATGCATAATTAATAGCCAGAGGAGATACTTTGGAAAGGATATCAAGTTAGTGGTACTAGGCACAATAAACATTATCAAAAGCAACAAAAGAAAAAGGGATTAAAGCTTCTCATCTTGCTGTAATCTATAGTTCACCCGGAAAGAATTCCATATACATAGCATAAAGAATGGCATTATAATTTAACTAAAAACTTCAGTGCAACATCATTTTCCCACTATAGAGAAACTATATAGCTTTTAATGTTGGCCACTTTACCTTGTTGCTGCATCAGCAGATGAGCAAAGAACATTAATAGCCCCAATCCTTTCTCCATAGAGACCCAGATTTTTACTATATGATTGAGCAACCAAAAGCTCCATACCACGTGCAGCAAACATTCTCACAGATGAGGCATCTTCGTCAAGGCTGCCACTTGCAAATCCCTACAGTGCAGATTAGATGAGGTATCTTGACTGTTATAGAATACTCAATACAGCTTTCTAGTGCAAATATTTGAATAACAATGACTTTCACGTTATCTTGTATTCATTTTTTCAAAAATCAGTAAATTTCATAGATAAACACCAAGACTGTCAAAAAAAATAAATGTGTAAAGCGGCTTAACCAACTTCATTCATCAAATTTTCCATCTATCATTATAGCAAAGGTACACTCTCCTTACATCAAAAGTAGGAATGAAGCAAGAAAGATGTTTCATTATTTTGAAACAATCCCCTATTTCTTTCATTTTCTTCTCTCTCTCTCTCTCTCACACACACACACACACCAAAACTTTTAACTTGAAATTTTGCAGCTTCATTAAATGAAAGTTTTTGGGTTCACCACAGATTACCTGGTAGGCAACATCAAAAAATGGAATGTGGTTCTTCTCCTGAATTACATCAGCGATCTTTTCCCATTGCTCAGGTGTGGGATCAATACCAGTTGGGTTGTGTGCACAGCCGTGGAGCAAGATAAATGATCCTTCTGGGGCAGCCTATAAACAGGTAACGCCATTACATTTTGACAATGACTTGCACAAGAACTGGAAGAGAATACAAGCTCTTCCATCAGACTCTGTTTTATAATGTGGGGAGAAGAGCAAGGCCAACAAGACTGCACATACACATGTATCAGACATAGGAAAGGCATCTAGTACTGGATAATTTGACTTGCGAGACAATGCAGAAAAACAAAATTCTATATTCACACCAAAATAGGAACTCAAGACCTGAAAGGAGAGACTGCAACCACCTTTCTGAATATCCCATACTCACAAGAAAAATTATATCCTCAAAGTTATTCAAATTCATAAAACATAGTCAAAAGGTTAAATTGGTTAATTGTTGAAAGACTCAAAAGTCCAATCTGAATCTGGGGGGGTTGGAAACGACAAGAGTGAGCTAAAAGATGACCAATCCAGCCCCGTCATGATTGGTGTTGAGTCAGTTGTCAGAGGCTCTTAAAAGGATGGTGAGAGCATTACCCTAACGGGTGTACCCACACGGAAGAGGAGAGGTTGCTTCCTAAAAACCACTGGATTTGGCTTGTTGCTTTTGATTCCTCAACCATAGCATAAGATAAAGGGTGACGTTTCACATCCCAAAACATACCAAACTTTCTCCAAGTAGAGTGTAAAAAGAACCAAGCTCCTCTGACTTTCCTTTTCAGAAATGACTGCTCACATTGAAAGAACCAAGTCATTCCTACTAAGAAATAGAAAGAGAAGAAAAGCAACACACACTTCATTGTCGAGGGTGCAAATCTTCCATGTTTTTCTGACTACATGTAAGCTATTAGCAGATATATGAACCAATACAAACATAAGAACGAAGAGCACCATGAAACAGCAAAATACTATGCTATTCTAGAATGAATAATGCATCTCTCTTTCAACTACTGAAAGTCAGAGCATGTCCACATACAAAGGCACCACAAGTCAATGGACATGTGGAGAAGGAAAAGGACAGTGCTCACTACTGCTTTACATTTTCAACCACATAGTGACAATAATAACCTTTATATCTTCTATCATCCCAGCAAAGTCAAGGCCAACTGTTTTGGGATCATAATATCGATATTCAGACCAAGGTACTCTGGCATCATTAAAAATGTTTTTATGATTTCCTGCCAAACACAATGGCAAAATTCAGTACGATGAAATTCACCCAAATTAATCCAAAAGCAGTATATACACACCCCATGTTGGAGATGATATCAAAATCTTAGAGCCAGGGAAGTAACGCTCTATCAGTGCTGCAGCAATACGCAATGACCCAGTTCCTGATAGACCTTGAATCGTAGCCACCTGAACAAGAAACAAGCATTGGCATGCACAACAAAATCCAAGGAAACTGGTTTACATGTTCCAGGATACTACTCTTTCACTATGAGTAAAAAACCAAAAATTTTACCCTTTGTTGCTGAAGCACCGGGTTATCTTTTCCAAACAATAACTCTGCTGTGACTTTGTTGAATGCAGCCAAACCTTCTATTGGAAGATACTATGTATCCATGGATAAAAGTAAGTAAGAAATTCCACGACATAAAACTAGTCAAGGCCAAAAGCTGAATTTAGTATATTAAGTACCTCTTTGTTTTCTCCTCTCTCCAGGATAAGGTTCTCTGCCTACAGAAAAGTAATTTCCTCATGATTCAGATGCAAAATTATAGAAAGTTGTTACAATGTTTAAAGATGAACATAGAGGACGAGGCAAGTCATTCATAATTTATAAACTAAATAGAGCTTAAACAAAAGATCAAGAACTTACTTTCTTAACAACATTGAGGACATATGGTTGAAGATCCTCTGTGCGGTAAGCTCCAACTCCAAGGTTAAGCTTCAGTTCATTTGTATCAGCCTTGAATGCTTCAGAGACTCCAAGAATGGGGTCAGGGGGAGCCATTGTTATTCCCTCAAATCGAGAGACGTTAACAGCAACAGCCATAGTAGTCCGACCATTTGACTGGAAAAAAGAAAGAGTGAAACATCATGATTTTAAGATAAGGCATCCCAATTCACAAAGTTATAAATTATATTAAGGTATCATCTTTGGATCATGCTCCTCCCTCCCCTTGGATTTGGATATTGTTGCAATATAAATAAGCAATCTGCCTGACCTCGTTTTCTTTGTCTTTCCCTACAGTGCCTTTTTCTAAGTGATTGACAAGGTGAGTGGGAGGACCAATTACAGCATTTGAGAATTAAACAGCTCGTTGTTTCAATGATAAGAAAAAACAGAACCAGAGATTTTATGGAACCCCGTTGAATTGAATGCTACAATCCAAAATGTTGTTACATACTGATCCACCCAGATTTTGTAATTAGTATTATTGAAACATTAATAAGTTCTGGAGTTGATTTACGAAGCATGATAGGGAATCATCATGTATCATACACCAAGCTGGAGACACCTGTTCATTTGTATGCATATCATCCTACTCCCACCATTATTCTCAATTGAACTCTTCTCTTGTATACTCTAAAGGTCAGAACCTAATGGGAGTTGCACTACATCAGTAAAGCTGTCGCCTCTCAGCGAATGATAAAGTTCCTACCTTTGCCTTCATGAAGTCCTTCCTGGGAAAGGCCCTTTGGCTAGAAGTCCCTAGCTTCAGCTTTGGCTGCTCAAACAGAAACAAGGACATGAATCCTCCTCAGTGTAAGATAGGGTAACTTCGAAATGGCATAAATGAAAAATGATGACATATTACCTTGAGATTATCTTGCAAGGAAATTGAAGCTGAAGGAGTGACAGAAGCTAGAGAGAACATTGTGGAAGCCATCTGGGATTTAAGTGCTAATAATTACAACAACATACGAAGTAAAAAAAAGGGTATAATCATTAATCAGTTGAGATTTAAAACTAAGATGACTAAAGAAGTACACTTGTATTGAGCTCTAGACGGATTCAAAATTGAATTAACGAAAAAGAACCTTGGAGCTATGGGGAGATTTGGTTTTGTAGTCCATTACAAATTTGTTTTTTAAACGTAAGAGATCTGGAAAAAAATAATTCATTTTCTTCTATTCAATTTGCAAGTGGTCTCTCTCATTTCTACTTTCTATTCTACAGTGTTGGGCTCAAACTTATCTATATAAGAACTATGATCAATAACCAAGAAAATTGTGTAATCCATAAAATTCATGGAAGATCAAAAACCAAAAGCAAATTAACTTATGTACGTGGGTGACAGTAAACAATGTATCAAAATCAAGATTTATGGAATAGCAAATCTGAAAAAAAATGCAAGAAATAGAAAAGCAGATAGAAGGAGCAGTGCCCTTACCGCAAAAGAAGAAGAGGGCATACAAGGGTTTCGGGACTTTGGGTTTACAGGAAAGCTACCACAGAGGGAAGAACTGATCGATGGTAACGATAACCACGACGGATCTTATAAACTACTCGCTAAACAAAAACATTTATTAAAGATTAGTTTTTATTATTGTTGTTTCGATTATTTTTAAATTATTATTTAATATTTGCTTTGCCATGGTAAAGTTTTACTGCAATAGTTTTATTAAAATTGATTAGTTCTTTTAATTAGTATGTGTATTATATTTGAATTTTGAATAAATCGAATTTTATAGACTTTAGGAATTTAGTCTTTTCAGCACATCTTTTAGCTTAATTTTATGTTCAGAAGTTATTAGTTTATTATAAACTAGTGAAAAAATAGTAAATTTATTTTAAAAATATTATTTTTATTTATAAAACTAAAATATTAATAATATTTTTAATGATTTTTTTGAACTTCAAATCCAAATAAATTATATTACAAATCTTAATACTTAGATTTGTAATTTTGACTTAGATTCATGGGATATTGATTTTACCAACCAAAACAAAGGGGAAAATAATAATTAAATTTGCACCATCTAATACTTTTTTTTTTTATGTTAGAGTTGTAATAATTGAAAATTTATGAATTTAGCATTCATTTGAATGCGTTCTTTTCTAGAGTTATGGTATGGTAATAAGAATACAAATAATACATTTAATAGAAAATGGGGGGAAATGAAGGAATATATACATTTTATAGTAGATAAATAAAATAACGGTTTAGTCATTTGTATAAGGATTAGCTTAAAGTTCGTTTCCATTAAAATTATGTTATTTTTTAATGTAAATGCATAAGATGTAGAACTAACATGCAAATTAGCATAAAACTAGTAGACCAATTCGGTTTCTCACAAAAAATTTCACATTCCTTTTCAACTATCTATTTTTGTTTATTTAATTTCTTCAATATCTTCCCTTTAAAATAATCAAGTTAGTTCACTTTTCTGCTTCTACTAATTTCCTTATATTTTTCATGATATAGAGTTAATATTAAATAATCATAATGGTCATCGACCTTTTTCAGATCTATTATTTATTTTAGCTTATGAAAACTACATGTCAATAAATTATAGTGCATCAACGAATATATTATAATATTTCTCTAGAGATTTATATTGATGAAAATTTTAATTAGTGATCAGTCTTGTTTTTGTAATTTTATACGATTTTTCAAATCTACCTTTTATTGTTCGTATGTGTTTTGTTTTGTTTGTATCTTCCTCGCAAATAATTTTTTTAAAATCAAATAGACTTGTAAATTTAGAGTGCTCAAAACATCAAAATGCTATTATCCTTCTCCTTCATCCAATAAAAATAATTTAAAAATATTTATTGTGGTTCAAGTAGGATCAATTTTGGTTTTATATAATTACTCTTTTTCTCCAAATATTGTTGTCTCTTACTATTTTTTTAATGATCTTATCCTTTTCTTTAGTAATGAATCAACTCTCTTCCCCTTTCACTAATTTTAGCTTATGAAATATTTTATCTTGACTAATTTTTACTACAATTTAAATATATTTACTTATATAAAAAGAATAGATTGAGAGATACATAGCCCAATTAACAAGAATATAAAGTATTGGAAGAAATTAATTATTTGAGACAATCTTTATACTTTATCAAAATGCATACAACAAATTTAAGAATCATTTTAAACAAACTTTATGTTATGTCCTCAAGGTCATTTTGGTGTGTATGCTTAATGTTCGTCATTTAGAGCATTTCTATAGCGGCCTCAAGTTATTTATGACTTACTAGGACTGACAGTTCGGTCAGCTGGTCGTTCGTTTGGTTTTTATGTGAGTTTTAGTGTTTTGGAGCTTTTTAAACCTCAAACGGTCAGTTTTGATTAGAATTTCAAGAAGATGACCTCAGAATCAAATTTTGACGATTCCATCAGCTCCGAAAGGGTCTGTTTAGGCTAGTAGCATGGTCGGTATGACCCTTGAAACTTTCAGTTCGTGATTAGGCGTTTTAACTTCCAAGTTAAGGCCTAAGTTTGACTTTAGTCAACATTTGAGTACACGAGCTCGGATCAGAATTATGTCAGTGCGATTAGCTATGAATGTTGAGTTTGGTCTAGAAAGACCCTTTGTTTGGATCCCAGGGCTTTAAGGCTAATTCTGAGCTCCCTTGTGGATTTTGGCTTAAATGGAGTTTGGGGTGGGACTCACTTTATGTCGATATGACCTCGTATGGAAATTTCGACTGCTTCGTTGAGTTTGGAATATCAAATTTGATAGGGGTGCATGTCTTGTTTGCAAGCACGGGGTTTTGAACGAATTCAGAAAGCCGCGTTAGAGATTTGGAATTGCCAAAACCAGTTGATATGCATCAGCTGGTGCAAGCCTAAAATGGCCTTCACGTTCGCAGGCCCTTGGTCGTGTTTGTGGAGGTTAGATGATCTGAGGTTCGCATTCGCAAGGTCCCTATCGCGATCGCATGACTCTAGTGTCTTCTTGGCCGTGTTTGTGGGGCCTTCGCCGCATTCGCGGGGGACCCACCACATTCACGAAGAAGATTCGTCGACATGAGGTATCATTAGTTCAAAGAGTAAATTCATGATCTCTCCCCCATTTTAGCTCAGATTTGGGTGATTCAAAGCCCCACGTGTTCAAAATTGTCAATGCTTTGTTGTGTTGTGTTTGGAAAGTGTTGGTGAACCTCCGTTCGAGGTAAATTTATGTACAAAGCTACTATCTTGAGCTTTATTTTTAGCTTAATTGTTGGAAATTGTGCATGTTCTTGTTGTTTGCTGATTCAAGCCCCGAATTGTGTTCAATTTTGGAATATAAGTTCAAGGGCATGGTTTAGGACCTATTGACAAAGTCAATTCTGAAAATTTCAGCGTGGGTCCTATGATTTCCATTCGACTCCAAAATTGGGTTGTGTTTATTTGAAGTGTTTTTAGTGTCTTAACAATCATACTGACATTCTGATCCTATTTTTTTATAGTGTGGTATCATCCGGAGGTCGTTCAAAAAGGAAAAGCTCTAGCCTTATGATTAAGAGCATACGTGGTTGGCCTACATGTAGGCTACGACTTTCTTTCCTTATAAATTGAGTTGGATTGCGGAAATTCATGTTGATTAGAGTGAATTGGGGGGTGGGTACCTAGTTTTTCTTACTTTTCTTCATAGATGCCATGTTTTAGGATTGATCACTATTATTTCGGGTGTAGCACCATGTTAGTTGGGGTTTTATGTGTGTTTTTGCATGCTTTTGTGAATTACCTGCACTGTTACTTATTATTTGGAACATGTTCGGCCTTAGTCTAGGATAGACTAGTGTTACCTTAGACTGGCGAGCCTTGTAGCCTTGCTTTCGTCTCCGACATCATTTCGGACGGACTAGATCCTTGTAAACTGAAATAGCATACTAGAGTTTGGTAGTTTGATTATTAGTTTAGGTGATTCGTATCTTTATAGACTTTCTATCGTCTCTCACAATATCTACGGTTCTGATGTGATACCGGAGGTTTGGGGTTTTCGCGGCGACTTAGGATTGGGTTGTTTTAGGTTTGGAACCTCCTGTTGATCCTTGTAGGTAGACGTTGTTCCATGATAACTTATTCTTGATATTAAGTTCCTCTTCGGAGTCGACACACCGCTTGTCACTCTTGCTAGCTGGGTTGGGAGCACTACACCATTTTAGGCCTACGGCCACCCCAGTAAAGTGTAGCCTAAACTAGCAAAAAGTGTGGCCTTTGATAAAAGGCTACACTTTTGGACTTTAAGCAACACTTTTCCAGGGGTGCCCAAAAGTGGCGTTACCTTAGAGTTTAGGCAAGTGTTGCCTTATCAGCTACGCTTAAAAGCGTAGCCTAAAAGGAAAAATGGCAACGCTTTTATGTACCTCAAATAGCAACATTTCTATCTCATACAACTACACTTTTAAGCGTGGCCTAAGCTTCCTTATTGCCCACAATTTGTAAGTGTTGCCTTTTCTATCTAATGTATGACAACAATTTTTAAAGTGTTGCCTTTTTCTATCCAATGTATGACAACACTTTTGAAGTGTAGTCCTTGCCCATGTGCATAGCACAATTTACAGTCCTATGGCTACACTTTTAAGTGTGGCCATATCATTTTGGCTATAAAATATTTATATGCCACAATTTCTAATTAAAAAACACCAATATTATTTTGCAATAAATAATCTCAAGCATTAAATTGGCTAATAAGTAATTCAAATATATAGATTTGCAATAAATTTCAAAAGATAATATCATGTCTTCTGTACATACACAAACTTATAAAGCAATATTCTAAATATGTGTACATAATAGTTAAAAAAGTATTCTTACAATAGTTCAATATATTCTAGCAATGAATATATTTCACAAAAGCAAACATAATGTATTCAAAGTTTTACAATAGTTCAAAAACTCTTCATCATCCACTTCAATGAGATCAAATTGACTTGTGGCGACCCTTCAAATTTGATCACCTCCATTTCCCTACACATTTAAAATGTACAACAAATCAGATTGTAGAAGTTATAGAAGAGGCAAGAAGTTCCAGATTGCAGCTGTTCCAAATTACAGATTGCAGACTGCATATTTTTTGAATTCCAGATTGCATATTACAGTTCCAAACTCCAGATTGCAGATTGCAGATTGCAGATTGTTGCAGGTTCCAGATTCCAGATTGCAGATTGCTGCAGATTACAGTTCCAGGTTCCAGATTCTAGATTGCAAATTGCATATTACAGTTCCAGATTGCAGGTTTCAAATTACAGTTTACAAATCAAAATTTATCGGCCAAAAAACTTTCAGAATTTCGTAGTTCTCTTCAGGCCAAAGAACAGGGGCAGCAAGAGAAAAATCCCAAGATACTCTAATGCAGACATGTAAATCAGGATAGCAGTCACACAAAACAAAGCATGAAAAAAGAGGAAACTTAACACCAAACAACATCAAAGTGTATGCTTTTTGATCAATGGAACCTGGAATATCGAAAAGATCATTAAAACTGCACCTCTGAATCTTGTCGCGACCATTTTTTCGACTCAAATTTACTACCAGCCGATGGTTTCTGATCAACCAATCTGGAAGCCCAATGCAAATGGAGAATTCACTTGCTCGTCTGCTTGGGATTAGATTAGAGAGAAAAGAAACCAAAGTTTCTACTGTCACAACCTGTCAACTATTTCTGCTGCTATAAACCACAAAAGACACATTGTTTAAATAGTTCTTTCACAATAAGTGGGAAGACACATTGTTTCTACATTGGACCTCCACTACTAATGAAACAACAGACAAATGATCATGAGATTCTCTTTGTAGAATTCCATGGAAAAACAAGAAGACCGAGTTGATGGATGATCAAGCTTAGCACAAGGGATAAAATGTATAACATGGAGAAGGAAAGCCCTTAAAATATGCAAGAAAGTATACCTTTGCCAAAATATACTTCTCCTTTTCATGAAAGGCATATTTGAGGCTTGGCTTGGAAGCAAATTGAATAGCATCAACATTTGTTAATTTGAATGAATTAATCATTTTACATGAGCTAACACCAACAAAACATTCTAAAAATATTTGAGTTAAATTCATGTTATATCATCATGGCACGTGGGAACATTATCTATCCGACAATGTGTACTGAATAGATAGGCTGACCCAGGTAGAATGTCAAATTGTAATGGAAAAATAGATTGTAAATTAACTACTTCAATTGAAGAATGAATAGAAATGTGAACATAATCCTGGGAACTGTTAAGTTGGAATTTTGTGATCTTTGATATCTCTCAACATTTTGTCTTTTCTTGGCTCGGAGAGGACCTTCCACATTAAATCTGAACCCAAATATCAATAAACATACAAGATCTATAGAAATTTATACCCATGGAAGAATGACTTTTTTGTATATATTATCAACTAAGGTTACATACCCGTCACTTGGAAGTTGAAGCAGCTTCTCCCACATCGAGTTATAATAAGAATTACCCAATGTGCGGAATAGATCCAAGATGGTAGGTTCCCAAATCCTGACATCTAATGTTATGGACCTTACCTGCAAATGATAAGTATCTCAAATATCAATCAACTCAATAGGCCCATAGATCTTTCATTTTGTTACTTTCTGTGGGCAGCAACTGAAAACAAATTATACTTCAAAATACATTTCCAAAAAAGATCCAATAGCTACTAACATTCCAGAATGAATAGTGCATTGTCATGAAAGTAATGAAAATACTCATATTCTCAAATATAAATGCATGTGGACCAGTACAAAATTGAATAAACACCGTGAACTAAATGGAATTAATCTTTTTTTAAGAACAAGGCAGATGTTTGTAGACAAGAGGAACAAAAAAATTTCAACATGGATAAAGATATACCTTTGAGATATGAACACCAAGGTTTTGATGAATGCCCGAGCATTCTATACAAATTAGGATGCCAAGATTTAGAGAAGCCCAATCAGGTTCTGAAGCACCACAATCAAAGCACTTGTCATTTCCAGGAACTTCTCTGAGAATCTTAGAAACAGAATTAGGATTATTGACTCTTATGAAAGCTAGGACATTTTCATCATTAACAGACCCTTGAACATTCAAAGAACCAGCATAGGTATTGTTGCTACTATCAATGTCATTTTAGTTAAGGTCTCAAGTAACACCATAGTTGAAGCATATAGATTTTAGTTAAACTCATCTCTTTCTTTTCTAGTCTTGGTCGAGTTGGTTCATTATATGGCCAGTTAGGAATTTGGATATGCAGATAGATATAACATAGTTTGTGCAGGAATAGAATATTATGATGTCTGGTGCTATATTTATACCCTTTTAAAGTTCAAAATAATTTTAAAAAATCCAATAAGTACCTGTTCTGTGACAGTAAGCTAGGACCAGTTCATTGTCCATGTGAAACCTATAAAGATTTCAGATGATAAGTTCACATTCTTTACTAATTTCTATCATCATATTCCTAAGGCACAATAACTAATGTCTCGCACAATGAAAGAGATAAACAGAGCATAGATTATTTAAAATCATGTAATGATGCATATGAAATTAAATTTGATCCTATTATTTATTGTATCAACAGTCAAAGACAATGCTTGGTAAATCAAGTAATCACCTTAGGCTTCAACTTAAAAACTTGATCAAGATGTTAACTACATATTCATATCCAGTAATGACAAGAAACAGTGGTAAGAGTTCCTATGGAATGTGTTATAAGACATACTAGAGGCTCCTAGATACAACAAAAAGTGAGGTGGAGGAAACTTCAATTTGAAAAGCTCTATATTACTGTGTTGCAAAAGATTTTATCTTATCTTCTTTATCTGTTGTAGCTTTGTCTCGTCTTGTTATTAATGTTGTTTGCATCATATTCTTAATCTGCTGAAGAGGCACATAAATGCTTAGAACTCTTGAGGAGTCAATGGTGCTATTCAACGGGCAACTGATACAGTTACAATCTTGCTCATTAGAACAGTAGCATAAAAACTCATGTTAGGTTTGATTATTCTTATCTGAAAACATTGTTATTGAAGCATCTATAGAAATAATACCTATTTTTCTTGCTTTGATTTTATTTTGTGACTATAGGACTGAAGGCCATGGTATCCCTCCACTTCTTGAGTTTGTTGATTCAAAGGTACATAGAGCAGCTGCAGGATCCTTACGAGAATTAGCATTTAAGATTGTGGAATAATGTGCACTCCCTATTCTTATACAAATGCTTCGGTCTGAAGATAGCAAAGCAACATCATTTACAGCATAGCCAGCATCCTCTAACATATTTTCTAGAAAATCATTAACATCTACAAGAATGTGTACACAAATACATTGTGAAATTTGTGGCAATGACAAAATCCTACGGCAAAAACTATATCAAACTTAAAAGGGCAAAACAATCTAAGCTGAAGTTGTGAAAGATTTTGCTTATCCTTTGGTACTTTGCCATCATCCTTTAACATAATTTCCGGATAAGCATCAACATCCAGAACAATGCATTCACATATACAGAGTGAAATTGTGGCGAGGCAAGAACTTACTGCAAAAACTATTTCAAACCTAAAAGGGCAGAAAAATTTAAGCTCAAGTTTGTGGAAGATTCTGCTTATCCTTTAGTATTTTAAACAATTAAACTAATATTCCACCTCCTTCCTTTAATGCCTTTTCTTTAGCACTAATTGATCAGAACCAACAATTTTAAAAAAAAATAAAGGTAACTAATGATCAGAACCAACAGTTCCATCCACAAGAACAAGGTGTCAGCAAATATAGCAATTTTATCCCTATTGATGAGGAAAGACTTCAATAAAATGGATGTAACAGTAGCAACCATGGCATACAAACAAGTTAAAATAAGCTAATCCTTACCTCAAAAGTGATCATCCCATTCATTTGACACTACTAATATGGAGATTCATTTTTTACCCTATAATGACATGATACCATCAAAAATACTCTTAAGCACTATAGCACAACTCCATGTTTAGAGCAACAATAACGTAAAATGATCATCAATCAACTAAGCTTCCCCTCCAAAATAGTTAGTGTCTGAATCTTTCACAACCATTTCTCCATATTCGGGTCCATTCCAATACTAGAATTTCTCGAAGCCCACAGCATACAAGTCACTTCCCCTCTAATTTCAGCAATACAAGAGCAACAACAACTACAACTTAGTGTCAAACAAGTCGGGGTTCGACTATATCAATACCCAATTTTCATTTAAGCTCATTTCATAAAGAATCCTTATAATTCAACAATACAAGGGCAAATAAACAAAATAACAGAGTTGTTGAAAATCACCTTCGCTCTAATTTAGTAATGTTGTCCACTTGAGTCTGATTGTACTGAACAAGCTCCGGAAACAAGAAAGAAAAAGCACTCAAACTGACCTGCAAAGGACCTCATTCACTAATCTGCAGAGTAAATCTCCCAAATCCAACCCAACCCACCCATACCCTCTAGCTAAAAAGATTTAAAAGTGGTAACACCGGTTGATGTTATTAGTATCTATAGTTAAAAAGAACCCCCCACCCCCTTCTTTTCTTGAACAGCTAAGAGCATTGAACACAAGAATGTGTACACAAATACACTGTGAAATTTGTGGCAGTGGCAAAATCTTACGGCAAAACTATACCAAACTTAAAAGGGCAATTTTTTTTAGCTCAAGCTGGAATCTGTACACAAATACACTGTGATTCTACCATCATCCTCTAACATATTGACAAAAATAATGAGAATAAGAAGGAATAGGTACTTACGCTTGATGAAATCTTCAGCTCAGCTCAGCTCAGCAAAGCTCAGATCTTCCGTTCAATTCTTCAGTTCAGCTCTTCAGTTCAGGGAGAAGAGAATCGGAGAAATCTTTAGTTCCGCTCTTCAGCTTCCACTCTTCCGTTCTTCGACTTTAGCTCTTCCAGAGAAGAACGTTTTTGGAGAAAGAAAAAAATGTGTTCTTCGACTTCAGATATCAAAGTGTTATGAATTTTTAATGTTTTATTAAAAAAAAATTTGGCCAATAAAAATGGGAGGGAGAGTTAAAAATGTTGGAGGGAATATAATATTTTAGTGAAAATTTTAAGGCCACACTTATAATGTGTTGTTTTACAATAATAAAAATAGGACACTTTAAAAGTGTGGCCATATATGTAAATAGTTGTTGCCAATTATCTCATACTGTAACAACGCTTATAAAGTGTAGCCTATACCATTAAAGAGTACGCTTTACAAGTGTTGCCAATATTAGCGTAGCCAAAAAGTTAAAAACTTGGGCTACGCTTTAAAAGTAGTTCCCAAAAATATTTTAGGCAACACTTTACAAGCGTTGTCCAGATTTAGTGTGGCCGTAGGCCTAAAATGTTGTAGTGGAGCTATTTAGATACTGTGGCTATTTCTGGTTCGAGGCCTTTATTACGGTTCATGGTCAATGCTTTCCGATTTGAGGTTGTTACCTTTAGTTAGAGGCCATCAATTTAGGTTTGAGGCCCAAAGTATACTTATTGGATCTGGATCTGCCTATCTCATTCTGTTGATATGTTTAGCTAGTCTTTTTATTTTCAGACGGATTGTTGTGGTCCACTTTTGGGACTTGTATTTTCATATTAAAGAACTTTGTACTCATGACTTCTAGGTTTTGGGAGAGATTCTATTGTATATATATTTTTGTTTACTTCAATTTCTGTCTTATTTCTTTATTATTAGTGCTATTTCTGTCTAGTTCTACCCTCATATATACTATTTGTCGTTCAGGGTAAAGTTTGCCTTACCTACTGGTGGGTTATAGTTGGTTCTATCATGACTCAATAAATTGGGTTATGACAAGCTGGTATCACAACCCTAGGTTCAACAGTTTCACTTGTATAGAGCTAATACCTAGTAGAGTCCTACGGATCAGTGCGGAGACGCATGTATCCTATCTTTGGGAGGCTACAGGGTTTCATTAGGAATTCTTCTATTTTGGATCACTTTCGTACAACGTCTGTGTTATTGGTTTCTTGAAATCTCACTTGTTTGACTCTTTTCATAGGATGGCTCGTATGCGCTGTGTGGTAGCTCAATGTATGGGAGAGATCTCCTCTACTGGATAGGGGTGCAGAACCACCCAATATAGAGAGTGGGATCTGGAGCCAACAACGGACCGTCTAGAAGCTCAGGTCCCATATAAGCCGGTGGGGTCAAGGCCAGCTCAGCCGCTACCCAGACCAACTATGGCGCTCCAGACCTTCAAGCTACCACTCAGCTTTTGATAGTGCTTGGAGGAATCCAACAGATCTTAGTTGCAGGTGCAACACCAGGTCAACAGAGGCATCTTAAGCCCAGGTATCTCTTGGGGTGCCTAGCCCGTGATTTCGACTGGAGCTGTTCCGATAGAGTAGCAGAAGATGCTCGGGGTGTTTCTTAGGCTTTTTGTAATACCCCGTATTTAAAAAGGCCAAATCGCAGCTTTCCAGATGTTGCAGGTACCAAACCACACCGGCCACCCACGACCCATGGAATGGACCACAGACCGTAGGTGTGGTCCATGGTTGGCCTGCCTAGGTAAGATCTGAAGGTCTAGAACCACGACCTGACCAATAAACCATTGGTCAGAACACAGTCCGTGGTTTGAAGCCCCAAAGTCAGGCTTTTAACCACCATCGACGGCCGTGCAGGACGGTCCGTCGTCCTGACCACGATCCATCAATGCGGTCTCGTGGTTCACTGCTGGCAGTTATTTTTCAGGGGCAGTTGGGTGTTTTCCTAATTAATTAGTTCCTATACTATGTTGTTTTGCCTATGTTTATGACCCCCTATATAAGTCTTTTAACCCCCAAATTCACCCCATTTATTTCATTTTTCTAAATTCACAAAAGAACACCAAATCTCCTCCCAAATAATTCTCTCTCTAGAAACTTGAAAGAGGAGAAGAAGATTCAACCTAAGGTTTCAACCTAAGGTTCCAATTTCTCCATTGAAGGCTAGCATTTGGAGTCAAGGTATGATAGTTTTCATCCATGGATTCCTTTCATCCATGGAGTTCCCAAATTCATCTATTTCAAAAGGTAGAATTCCCCAATTGAGTTAGGGTTTTCTTCAATTATCATGGGTTCTTATCATTATTGATTTAAATGATTGAATTATGATCTTCTATGCATGAATTGATGAATTACTGTGGTTTATGAAGTTTTCCCCTATGAACCCATGTAATCCTCAAGTTTTCAAGTTATGAATTATACGATGTGAAATTTTGATCTTCAAGAAAGAGTTTTATGAAATCAAGCATGTATTACTAGTTTTACATGAATTTATGATGAAATCCATAGCTAACCCATGTTTTCTAGGAATTGATGATTGAAAGTGGGTTTTGAACCTCAAGGAGGTGAATTATGGACTTATGCATTTTTTATGAAATCTATGCAAACGTTTTAAGGGTGCTTTGAGAGTAAAGTACCAATAATGATGAGCATGATGTGTTACTGAAAGGTTTTCTCATGTACACATACTAGCATGATGTGACATGCTTTCTCATATTGAAAGGATTCTTAGGTTTAAAGGCTTTCTCACCTAATTGAATCAAAGAGTAAGAGCTATCCTAATGAACTAGCTTGGTTTGGTTGTCCAAGGGCACCTCTCCATGAGTTATGAGATAAGTCAAGACTTAATAACTATTCCCTGGGATTTATGCGTAGCACCGAGTGGATATTGATAGTGAGATTGAAGCTCACCCGTAGTAGAGGTCGAGTTTCTAGAACCAATTTCTTGAGATGGAAGCTCACCCGTAGTAGAGGTCGGGTTTCTAGTAGAAATCTCTGTATCCCTTAACTATGTACCCCCATAGGCTGATTAGCTAGTGGATCCACTTAAGTTAGAAGTTTATGGTCCTTACCTTGGCAAGTAGGACAACCCTTTTCGGTGTGGGAGACACTGGGGGATCATGTTATAGCTCACATGGTCTCAATGTCGGTTAAGGCTAATTCCCCACAAGTAATAATGAACTAGGGTTACTCAAGGAGTATCTCACACGTGTTCAAAGGTTTTAAAGAAGAATTTATCTTGCATTGGCCATGATTTATAACTTATGTTTTATAAATCTTTCATATTATGCTTTATGTTGGTCAATTGCATGTCATGAAATGAAATGTCTCTTTTAGCATGTTTTAAATGTTTTATGCATGTCTATCATACTTGGTACATTATTTTGTACTAATGCATACTCTTGCCTACAATTTCCCCAAATGTAGGGTCCGGTATTTAGGGTGCTCAGTTTCATGGCTAGTGGGTAATTTGATTGATTCCTGAGCTTTGGTGAGTCCTCATGCTTCGAGAACGGAGTTTATTATTTTCACTTTATTTCATGTATTTTATCTTTTGAACATGATGTATGGGCTAGGCCCAATTTCATTCTATTGTATTAGATGGCTATGATGAGACAAAGTTTCGACTTCCGCTTTTTGTTTTACAAAAAAATGTTTTGGACTTGGACTATTGTTTTACTTTTATTGTTCTATTTCTTATGTTATGAGAGCTAAGTGGCTTGTATGGAGTCCTTTGGGGTTCTATATGCCATGTTACATCTAGGGGGTACCCCTGGGTCGTGACAAACTTGGTAATCAGAGCACAAGGTTTTAGAATTGGTCCTAGGATGTCTCATAAGCCACGTCTAGCAGAGTCTTGTTCATGAGTGTGAAGCGTGCCACATTAATGAATGAGAGGCTACAAGATTATTAGGAAACTTCACTTATTTCATTACTCTTAAGTCGTACGATAAAGTTTAACTCTATAAGGTCTCTCTCCTAATCCTTATCCTATGTTCTCCAGAATATGGCTATCCGAAGAGCTTATGCTAGAAGGAATGTGAGGGAGAATGCGGAATAAAAAGCTCCTCCCCAAGCTCCTCAAGTACTAGTCGATCCTTTGGCTGAACAAGTATCTAATGCGGAGTTTAGGGCTACTTTTCAAGTGTTGGCCCAAGCTGTTACGGCCCAAGCCAATAGGGAGGTTATGGTTCCTGCAAGCTCAAATACGAATGCGGTGGCTTCAAGAGTGAGGGGTTTCACAAGAATGAATCCTTCGGAGTTTCATGGTTCTAAAGTTGAGGAAGATCCTTAAGAATATATTGACGAGGTCTATAAGATTTTGATGATCATGGGAGTTAGGCCGGTGGAAAAGGAGGAGTTGGTCACTTATCAACTAAAAGGTGTGGCTCAAATTTGGTATAATCAATGGAAAGAAGGGAGGCCGGAAGATGCGGGTCCTCTTGATTGGGAGAAGTTTAAGGCCATTTTTCTTGATAGGTTCTTTCCCCTTGAGACGAGGGAGGCCAATGTGCTTGAGTTCATTAACCTCCGGCATGAGAGTATGAGTGTGAGGGAATATGCTCTAAAGTTCACTTAATTATCCAAATATGCTCCAACAATTGTAGCCGATTCAAGGGCTAAGATGAGTAAGTTTGTTTTGGATGTGTCTGAAATGGTGGTTAAAGAGTGCCGAACCACAATACTCATTCATGATATGGACATCTCTCGTCTCATGGTGCATGCACAACAAATTGAGGAGGAGAAACTCAAGGAAAAATCTAGAGAGGTAAAAAAAGCTAAGACCGATAATGGTAACTTTTCACATGCAAGGTCCGATGGACAAGGTCGTCCTAGGTTTTGGCAAAGGTTTTCTGGTACAGGTTCCTCCAATGCTTCTCCTAAGTTCAACAAAGATAGAGTGTCTAACCCTAAGCCTCAAGGGGGGAATGGTAGTGGATCTTCATTGCCTATGTCTAATTGTACTAAGTGTGGAAGGAAGCACGATGGTAAGTGCCTAGCCGACACAGATGGTTGTTATGGTTGTGGTAAAAGTGGTCACAAAATGAGGGATTTCTCGATGCTTATGGCTAAAGGAAGAGAGGGCAAGCAAGCTACTCTTAGTGGTTCGGGTTCCAATGCTCCTAAACAAAATCGCTTCTATGCACTCCAAACCCGAGGTGAACAAGAGGGTTCTCTGGATGTGGTTACTGGTATGTTGAAAGTTTTCCAACTTGATGTTTATGCTTTACTTAATCCCGGTGCTACTTTGTCTTTTGTGATGCCATATGTGGCTATGAGGGTTGATGTTCTTTCAGATATGTTTTTAGAACCTTTTTCTGTCTCTACTCTGTACTTTTGTGACGCCCTATGTGGCTATGAAGTTTGATGTTCTTTCGGATGTGTTGTTAGAACCTTTTTTTGTCTCTACTCCTATTGGTGATTCTGTGGTGGCTAAGAGGGTCTATAGAAAGTGTCCCGTTTCCTTGTCCCATAGAGTTACTCTTGTTGATTGATAGAGCTTGATATGTTAGATTTTTATGTTATCTTGGGTATGGATTGGCTGCACTCTTGTTATGCTTCTATTGATTGTAAAACTCGTGTAGTCAAGTTTCAGTTCCCAAATGAGCCTATCCTAGAGTGGAAGAGGGGAAATTCTATGCTTAAGGGTCAGTTTGTCTCTTGTCTTAAAGCTGAAAATATGATTTCTAAGGTTTGTATTTACCATCTAGTTAGAGTGAGAGATGTAGATTTCGAAACCCATTCTCTTGAGTCGGTCCCCATTGTTAATGAGTTTTCGAAAGTGTTCCTAGATGATCTACCTATGTCACGACCCGAGAGTACTCCCTAGTCGTAACATGGCGTATTCGACCCCGAAGGGGTCTTATACGAGCCACATAGTCATTCATTGCATTCAATAATGAAAATAGTGCGGAATAAAAAAAAACTTATTTACATCCACACATTTAAACTTCATTAAAACAACTTTAAAAACACACAGCGGAAGTCTAAGTCTCACATGGCCATCTTAGACACAGTCACAAAACATAAGTAGGGACACGGCCCTTTACAATCAAAAGAAGTCTATTAAGTCTATTACATGAACAAAAGAACTTAAAAGTCTTGTCCTCGAATCCATGAGGACA
>NW_006238996.1:399296-486194 GCF_000226075.1 Solanum tuberosum | reverse complement strand
TGACCCTCCAAATTAGACCCTCGAAAAAGGCTTCACTTGGAAAGTTTGGATTTTGATACGGTTGCTCTAAAATTTGGGTTAGACCCATTTCCCACTCAATTTGACCCCCTAAACAAGAATATGAAGTCGGATTTTCGAAAAACGAAACGGATCTTTTTATATACAGCTAAACAAGTTTCCGGTAACTTCCGAAGCACATTTTTAAGAACTTTTTGGGTCAAATTCAAATATAATCATTTCATTAAGTTCTCGACTCCAAACTCACATGTGAGGCTCTAGTTTCACTCTATCATTTTCCGGGTCGTTACAACCTAGTATTCCTCCCGAGCGGGATTTAGACTTCGGTAATGACCTTCTCCCAGACACGCAACCTATTTCTATTCCTCCTCACCGTATGGCTCCGACAGAACGTAAGGAGTTGAAAGAACAATAGAAAGATTTGTTGGATAAGGGTTTCATCCGATTGAGTATCTCTCCATGGGGTGCTCCAGGTTTGTTTGTTAGAAAGAAAGATGGGTCTCTTCGTATGTATATTAACTATCGTCAGTTGAACAAGGTGACCATTAAGAATAAGTAACCTCTCCCAAGGAAAGATGATTTATTTGACCAACTTCAAGGGGCAAGTTATTTCTCTAAGATTGATCTCCAATCGGGTTATCACCAATTGAGGGTGAAAGATGATGACATTTCTAAGATGGCTTTTCGAACTCGGTATGGTCATTATGAGTTTTTGGTAATGTTGTTTGGGTTGACTAATGCTCCAGCGGCGTTTATGGATTTGATGAATAGGGTGTTTAGACAATACCTTGACATGTTTGTGATTGTGATCATTGATGATATTTTGATCTACTCAAGAAGTAAGAATGTGCATGTTGATCATTTAAGGATCGTGTTGCCAATTCTTAAAGACCAACAAATTTTTGCAAATGTGAATTTTGGTTAAGGTCCGTAGCTTTTGCTTGGTCATATTGTGTCAAGCAAGGGTATTGAGGTATATCCTAAGAAGACGGATGCGGTCAAGAGTTGGCCTAGACCTCTAACTCCTTCAGACATTAGGAGTTTCTTGGGTTTGGCCGGTTACTATAGAAGGTTTGTTGAGGGATTTTCTTCAATTGCATCTCCTTTGACGGCTTTGACTCAAAAGAAGGCTAAGTTCATATGGTCTGAAGCTTGTGAGAAGAGTTTTTAAGAATTGAAATATAGACTTACTTTCGCTCCGATGTTGACCTTACCGGAAGGAACAAATGGTTTTGTGATATATTCTGATGCCTCGAGAATTGGGCTAGGATGTGTGCTCATGTAAAATGGGAAAGTTATTGCCTATGCCTCAAGGAAACTTAAAATTCATGAGAAGAATTATCCGACTCACGACCTTGAGTTGGCAGGGGTTGTTTTTGCCTTAAAGATTTGGAGACACTATTTGTACGGAGTTCATGTTGATGTGTTTACCGACCACAAGATTTTTCTATATGTGTTTAATCAAAAGGATTTGAATCTACACCAAAGAATGTGGCTTGAGTTATTGAAGGATTATGACATGAGTGTTCTTTATCACCCCGGTAAAGCTAATGTGGTAGCGGATGCTCTTAGTCGGTTATCCATGGGTAGTGTTGCTTATATGGAAGAAGAAAAGAAAGAGTTGGTTCGAGATGTTCATAGATTGGCTCGGTTAGGTGTTTAACTAGTGGTCTCCACCAAAGGTGGTGTTATGGTTCACAATAGTTCCGAATCGTCTTTTGTGGCGGATGTTAAAGCCAAGCAAGGTCTTGATACAATTTTGGTATAATTGAAAGAGGCGGTGCTTAAGAAATCCGCTGAGGCTTTCTCCCAAGGGGGAGATGGTTTACTTAGATACCAAAGTCGTTTATTTGTTCCGAATGTAGATAACTTGAGGGAACAAATTTTGACAGAAGCTCATAGTTCACAGCATTCCATTCACCCAGGATCCACCAAGATGTACCGTGATTTACGGGAAGTCTATTGGTGGAATGAGATAAAGAAGGATATTGCGGAATTTGTGGCTAAGTGTCAAAATTGCAAACAAGTAAAGGTTGAGCATCAGAGAGACCGGGAGGTTTATCCCAAGAAATTATATCCCTACTTGGAAGTGGGAGGACTTGAATATGGACTTTATTGTTGGTTTGTGATCTTAGGCGTATTTATATGCCTAAGTTGTCGAGATTAGCCCATGTTTTGATTGAATTAAAGAATGATCTTGAGTCTATTAGCTTGATTCTGTTAAACTTGCAATGATTGTGCACTAACACATGTGATTAGTTGTTTCAGGAACTGTCAAGGAAGTTAGATTTGATTCGGAGAAAAAGAAGCGAAGAAGAGAAAAAAATGGCTAAGGCAAAAATCACCAGTGGTTGGCGCACTGGTAGGCGTGGCGCACCACTGATGAAACTTTAGAGAGGCTCGCTGGGTGCACTGCTAGGCGCGAGGTGCCAAGGGCCAAATTTCAGAGCGCTTTGTGAGGCGCAATGATGGGCGGTCGCGCCAGGAGCCCAACTTCAGGCACTGCTTCCTGGTGCCATACCCTAAGGGAATTCCGACTTTTTCAGTGAAAATTGTATTAAACAGGATTCCTAAGTGAAGTAGAATTCGACTCTAATTTTCCCAACCGTTATAAATAGACCCTAGGGCTAATTTGTAGGGAGTTCAAAATTATTTTGGGTGTACATGAGCAAGTGCAATCGTTTGTAATAGGTTTTACCTTCCTAACTCTTCTATTTTTCGGAAATTGCATGAATAATTGTATTTTGTGGTTTTTTAATAGCATGAGTGGCTAAACGCCCTAGTTCTGGGGCTGTAGCTACGAATCGAATGTTGAATATTTAAGGTTTATGAATTAATTCTTGGTTGTCATTATAATTTACTTTTATATTCTTGTTTTAGTATTTTGTTCTTGATCACCATAAGATAAACTATTGTCTTAATCTTAAAATTGAAAGAGGAGGGGTTAGATAGACCAGAAAATATAGAGAGCTCGATCATCCATTGACTTGAGGTGATTTGTGTTTAGGAGTGACGCTCGGACGAACAACTTGCTTGGTTACGAAACAAAATGAAATATAAATGCTCGCCAGTTAGGTCTGTTTATCCCCGCTCAACGATGTAGTTTGACAGCTAGCTGGAGTAGGCAACTAGAGGTCGAGAGACCCGACTCATTCAATTAACCCTGTAAACCAGTAACTTGACAACTAAAATTAGTTCTAAGCCAAGAATATGATACATGAAATTCATTGCATGCTGCAACCCTAGAACTGTCTTTTACTTGCTTGAAACATCATCTTAAAGTGTTTCACATTTAGTTTCTTATATTTATTGCGTAATTCGTAGTAGTAGTTAATAATCATCACCATTTGTTAAAACAGTTACTTTTAGTTTATTTGTAGAATTGAGTGTTAAATATAAATTGATCATAAGTCCCTTGGGAACGATAACTCCTCTCTTTACGAATCTACATTACTTGAGCGACCACGTACACTTGCGTGCATATTGGGGAGCAACAAGTTTTTGGCGCCACTGCTGGGGACTTAGAAATTGATTTATATTCGATTTTATTAAGTCTACAATTAGAATATTCAGGTGTTAATAACTTGATCTTAGCTTGTTATTATAGGTACTGGACTATTAACTCTGGCTCAGAAAGGAGAACTTGTCGAACCAGATAATGAACCCAAAAAGGCTTTACGCCTACGCAGAAAAATGCTAATCAAGGACATTATGGAGAATTGGGGTTAGGTCTTCATGGAAACAATGAGGGTAATAACCAAGAGGCACCGCCTATCATACCACCAAGACTAGTCCGTGAAGTGGCAGTCCCACTCACAACCAATGTAGCGTCTAGTATAAGGAAACCACCACTGGGGGGTAGGTTTGAACTAAAACAGGGCATGGTACAACTTCTCCATTCTAATGGACAATTTACTGGCCTCTCCCACGAGGTTCCTCAAATCGACATTAGGAACTTTATAGAGATTAGTGATACATACATCCCAAATGGAGTCTCATCGGACTATGTGAGGCTGACATTGTTCCCATATGCATTGTTAGGAGCCGCTGGGCAGTGGTTAGATTCCGAGCCACCAAACTCCATCACTACATACGATTATCTAGCAAACAAGTTCTTGAGTCGATTCTTTCCATCCAAGAAAACCGTACGGTTGATGAGTGAGATATTAAGCTTTAAGTAAAAGCAGGGGGAGGATATGTACCAAGCATAGTCTCGTTTTAAACAAATGTTGAATGCTTGCCCGCACCACTGCAAACTAATGAGGTACTTGCTCACACGTTCTTTGAGGGTTTGATTATAATGCACGTGTACTTCTTAATAGTGCAGCAGGTGGACAAGCCATAACAAAAAATTATGAAGAGTTATTTGACTTAGTCGATAGACTCTCAGAAGGAAACCCGGGGTATGAGGGGGAAATGCCTAGGACCACAACCCAAAGGGCCGCAAGAATCTTAGATGTAGATCAAGCCACCGCCATAAATGCCAAACTGGATGCGATGCAACATAATATAACCATGCATCTCAAACAAATGTCCCTAAAACAAGCATCGGTTAACATGGTAGAACAAGCATTTAATTGGTGTGGGGTATGTGGTAGTAGAGCTCATGAAACCGAACTATGTAAAGCAAACCTAGATTCCGTAAACTATGTGGGTAATGCGCAAAGAGGTGGAGGTCAGCAAAACTATGGTAATACCTAAAACTCCAGTTGGAGGAACCATCCTAACTTCTCATGGGGTGGGAACCAAAACCAAAACCAGGCGCAAGGGTCTAACCAATACCGTTCACAAGGGGTTGGGCAACAATACCAAAATCCTAACCAAGGCGCAAATCCTAATGCACCAAAGGGGGGGATGACTAATGAGGAGTTACTCCAAAAGCTCATGGTTGAACTAGGGACAAAGATAAATACTAGGATAGATAAGAAGGATGAGAACATCAGAAGCATTCAAATGTCCCAAATGAGTTTAGAGAAACAAATTGCGCAAATAGCTAATTCTGTGAACTTACGTCCCCAAGGTGGGTTGCCCGGTGATACTGAACCTAACCTAAGCAACTGAATGCGGTAAGTACTAGAAGTGGGTTACAACTAGAGGAACTAGCTCCAAAGAAGAGAGATACTAAGCCATGTACTAAAGAAAAGAAAGTGGAAGAGGTAGTAAATAACTCTAATGTTGAGACGCTGGTTCCTCAAAAGAAACTACCCCTTCCGTTTCCACAAAGGCTCAAAAAGCAGAATGAAAATGAATGCTTCGGTAAGTTTCTCTCTCTCCTTAAACAAGTGCACATTAACCTGCCTTTGGTTGACATTTTGCAGGGTATCCCGAAGTATGTTAAATACGTAAATGAGATAGTGGCTAACAAGAGGAGGCTCATGGAGTATGAAACTGTTGCACTTACTGAGGTGTGCAACTCTAGAATTCAAAATATACTACCCAAAAAGCTAAAAGATCCGAGTAGTTTTACTGTGCAGATTACAATTGGGCAAAGTGTTCATTCCTGGGGGTTCTGTGATTTGGGTGCTAGTATTAATCTTATACCCTTATCATTGTCTAGAAAGCTTGGGTTGGGTAGTCCAAAACGAACCACTATCATTCTCCAACTTGCTGATAGATACATTGCTAGGCTAGAGGGGGTAGTAGAGGATGTGTTAGTACAAGTAGGTTCATTGATTTTTCTGATGAATTTTGTGGCCTTAAACTTTGAACCGATTCTGAAGTTCCATTCATTTTGGGACGTCCGTTCTTGGCTGCATGGAGGGAATTGATTAATGTAGCATCTGGGTAACTAAATATGAGAGCACATGATAAGGTTGAAGTGTTTGATATCTACCGCGCTTTAAAAGTGCCTTCTATCGATGAAGAGTTATCTGCTATTACGGTTGTAGATCACATAGTAGGATCGCAGTTAGTTGTTGTAATACTTCGGAAAATGGTAGGATAAATTAGAGCTTAAACGTGAGGGTTAACGTCTTGAATGAGGGTTATAAGAGTCAAGGACAGGAGGCTAGTGCCAAGGAAAATGGGCCAAGCCAAAGCCAAAGGCCAAGGTTGCCCCTAGCTTGAGCACAAAGCCTCACCCTTCACGAGTGGGACCACGGACCATGGTCCTAACCACGGCTCGTGAAGGGGGCTCTTAGTCTTCTCTTAGCTACTGCCTCAACTTCAACGACCATCACCACTGCTCGTGGTCATGACCACGGCTCGTAGAGTTGCCTTGGCCAAAGGAGAGAAGTCCCCAAGTGACCAAGCTACTGCCTCACCTTCACGGAAGGGACCATGGCTCGTGGTCATGACCACGGCTCGTGGAGCCCTTCGTGAAGATAACTTGGGAATTGAGCGAATAGTCCCAAATGGCAAGGCCACTGTCTCAAGGACCACGACTCGTGGTCTTTACCATGGTTCGTGGAGCCCTTCGTGGTAATGCATTGGGCATGTGAGCCTTATGCCACATTAGTAGAGCTACTGCCCCAACCTTTACGAGGGGGACCACAGATCGTGGTCCTCACCATGACTCGTGAAGGGGCTCGTGAAGCCTGACAGGGTTCATTAAGTGAGGGTCAATTAAGTCTTTTCCTATTTAGGTCCAATTAAAGTGAGGTCATTTTGGGTATTTTTAGGGGCAACTATAGAAGTTGTTTCTAAGTCAAATTCACCCAATTAAAGTCATTAATTCACAACACCCAAATAATTCCCAAAATCCTCTCCCTCACAATATTTCTATCACTAGAAATCCTCTATTGAAAAAGACCAAGAACTTGAAGGCTAGGGCTCAAGAATCCATTTTCTCAACTCCAATTCATGGCGAAATCTTCAATCAAGGTATGGGGGTCTTGATTCATGGAAGTATTTCTTCCATGAAACCCTAAACCTCTCTATTTCAAATTACTAGGTTCTTAAAAATCTAGGGTTTTCAATCTATAACATGGGTTCTTCCTAAAAATGATTTCAATACGTTAACTAACTATTATTATGATTGAATTGTTGTTTATTAGTGATTTTATAAGAAAATTCCCCATGAACCCATGAATTTCCCCATGACCCAATTTCATGAATTGTGATGGGTGTATTGATGCAAGATGAATACTATGAATTGTGTCTATGCTATTTAATTATTGGAATCATGTTATTATTCATGCCTATTGTAGTATTTCTAGGTGTGATTGTGAGACAGGATTCATGACCCTTGAAGGGTAGATTATTAGGGTTTGTACATGTTAATGAAAATTGTGTATGAACTTATGATTCACTTAGAAGGTGAAGATCCTATGACTATTGTGTAAATTGTGGTATTGTTGAAAGGTAATTCTCCACTTACCCTTACACTTGAATATGTATGAATTGTCTAGGATGATGATAATGTTGTTGTGTTGATTGAAAGACTATTCTCATGAAACACTATGAACATATTGTGAAAGGTTTACTCACATATTGATTATTCTAAGGTTGAAAGTCCATTCTCACCTAATTAAATCCATGAGCTATTTTATGAGTTGTGTTGAATAAAGGGTAAATATATATCTTCACATATGTAAATGCAATTCAAGACTAATTATGTATCATTTGGGAAATAATGCTTAGCACCGAGTGGATATGGAGAATGAGGTAGAGGCCCTCCCATCAATACAATAGGCTAGGTTTCTAAAGTTAACCTTATGAAATGGGAGCTCCTCTGCCAATACAATAGGTCAGGTTTCTAGAAGCAATGTCCTTATCCCGTAACTATGTGCCCACATATGTCTTTAGCTAGTGCATCCACCTAAAAGCTATACATTTAGTTCTGACTTAGGCAAGTAGGACACCTTCTTTCGGTGTGGGGTTACACGACACTAGATTCCATGTAGCTCACATGGTCTTTGTCGGTTATGGATATTTCCCCTATATGACAAGATTATGAATATGACACGAACTATACCTATGACTTCTTAATGAGTTTTACTTAGTAGAAGTGGGGGTATGGGAATTCACTTTTACATTGCACAAGTAGACTTGGCAAAGAGTTATGGGTTGTTTCTAATGCTATGAAAATGTATGAATGTATGCATGCATGTTGAATGGATTGTTGCTATTGAATGACTTTCCTTATGTTCAAGCTAATGTACATGACTATTTCCTTATCCATGACTATTGACTATGATGAGGTCTAAAGGATGATATGTATGACTAAGGTGTCCTCAAAGGGGTACTTAGTATGGTTGGTATTATGGATGCCAACTATACATTGCATAAGTAGACCTTAGGGTTACTAAGGTAATAGCTCTACTATGTTATGAGGATTTATATGATAAATGTGCTATGACTTGTCTGTTACCTTGGAAATGCATGATGATTCTTAAACTTGGCAAATGCATTCTTTTCAATTAAATTGTCCCTTTTAACATGTTTTATGGATTTTTATTGCATGGCTTCCATAATTAGTACATAATTGTGCTAACCCCTATTTCTTCTACATTTTTTCCAAAGTGTAGGTTCCGGGCTTTGAAGTGTTTTCTTCCTTGACTAAGGCTTGGATTGCTTATCTCTAAGACTTGTGGTGAGTCCTCATGGTTCGAGGACAAGAGTCTACTATTCTAGTTACTTTCATATTGTTCTATTTTGATACTTATTGATTGTAAAGGGCTGTGACCCTATTGACATTCATTGTGATAGATTGATTATGAGACAAGGTCTAGACTTCGCTTTTGATTTTTATGAAAAAGACTTCGATTGTAAAATTTTAAATTCCGCATCATTTCTATTTTCTTATGTTTACGTATGCTAAGGGGTTGTATGATACCCCTTCAGGGTCAAGTACGCCGTGTTACGTCTAGGGGTACCCCTCGATCGTGACAAACTTAATATCAGAACATAAGGTTTTGGGATTGATTATTATGCTGATGTCTCATAAACCACGTCTAGTAGATTCTTGTTCATGAGTGTTAAGGCGCCACACCTATGAGTGAGAGGTTATTTGATGTTTAGGAAAGTTCACTTTATTCATTACTCCTTAGTCGTGCTTTAGAGTTTTAACTCTATGGAGTCCTTTTCCTAACCTTTCTCTTGTGTTTATAGGCTATGAATACAAGAAGGGTGAATGCAAGGAGGATTGAAGAGGAAAGTGTGAATGAGGGAGTTTCTCCCCAAGCTCCCCAAGGTCCTCAAGCTCCTATTGATGAGGGGCCTATGACAAATGTGGAGATAAGGATGGCTCTTCAAACATTGACTCAAGCCATGACAACTCAAGCTCAAGCTATGACAGTCCAAGACAACCGAGATGTTGGGCCTCGTGTGAATCCTAATGTGTCCAAAGTGGCTTCAAGGTTGAGATATTTCACAAGGATGAGCCCTCCTATGTTCTTTGGTTCCAAAATGGGTGAAGATCCTCAAGAATTTGTGGAAGAGGTTCACAAGATAATTTTTGCTGTGTGGGTGACTTCTATAGAGAAAGCGGAGCTAGTTGCTTACCAATTGAAGGGTGTGGCATAAGTATGGTTTACTCAATGGAAGAGGAATAGGCCGGAAGGAGCGGGCCCTATAGGTTGGGAAGTTTTCAAGAAAACATTCCTTGAAAGGTTCTTCCCCGAGAGAAAAGGGAAGCCAAGGTGGAAGAATTTATCAACGTTCATCAAGGAGATATGGGTGTTGAAGAATATTCTCTTAAGTTTACCGAATTGTCCAAATATGCTCCGTCTATTGTGGCAGATCCTAGGGATGAAATGAATAGGTTTGTGACGGGCGTGTCTAGCTTGCTGAGGAAAGAATGCCGTACGACTATGCTTCATGATGACATGGATGTATCCCGACTTATGGTCTATGTTAAGAAAATGGAGGATCAAAAACTCCAAGAAAAGAATAGGGAATTGAAGAGAGCAAGGACCGATGATGGAAATTCTTCCAAGGGTAAATTTGAGGGTCAAGGTAGACCAAGGTTCAAGGGAAAGTTTTCCAACCAAAGCTCCTCTAGTGATCCAAGGGGTAACAAAAGGTAGGGTGTCTAACCCTAAGCCTCAAGGAGGAAATAGTGGTGGATCTTCCATGGAGAGGCCTACTTGTTCCAAGTGTGGCAAAGAGCATGATAGTATATGTCTTGCCGGTATGGGTGTGTGCTATGGTTGTGGTAAGAGTGGGCATCAATTGAAAGATTGTCCAACACGTACAACCAAGGGGAGAGAAGATAAACAAACCCCTCCAAGCGGTACGTTGTAAGTTTTTCTTATTGATGTTTATGCATTAATGGATCCCGGTGCCACCTTATCTTTTGTGATGCCTTTGGTGTCAATGAGGTTTGATGTTCCTCCAGAAGATTTATTAGAACCTTTTTCAGTTTCTACCCCGGTTGGTGACTCTGTGGTGGCTAAGAGGGTGTATAGAAGATGTCCCATTTCCTTGTCCCATAGAGTTACTCTTGTTGACTTGGTAGAACTTGACATGTTAGATTTTGATGTGATTCTTGGTATGGATTGGTTGCATGCATGCTATGATTCTATTGATTGTAAAACCCACGTGGTTAAATTCCAATTTCCAAATGAATCTATTTTAGAGCGGAAGGGGGGAAATTCTATACCTAGAGGTCAATTTGTTTCTTCTCTTAAAGCTAGGAAAATGATCTCCAAAGGGTGCATTTACCATCTTGTTAGGGTGAGGGATGTTGAATTCGAAACCCCTTCCCTAGAGTCGGTTCCGGTAGTGAATGAGTTTCTGGAAGTTTTTCCCGATGATTTGCATAGAATTTCTCCCGAATGGGAAATAGATTTTGGTATTGACCTTATCGCGGATACGCTACCTATCCCTATTCCTCCTTATAGAATGGTTCCGGCGGAGTTGAAAGAGCAACTAAAGGATTTGCTTGACAAGGGTTTTATTCAACCAAGCATCTCTCGATGTGGTGCTCCAGTATTTTTTGTTAGGAAGAAGGATGGAACTCTTAGAATGTGTATTGATTATTGGCAATTGAACAAGGTGACCATTAAGAACAAGTATCCACTTCCTAGAATTGATGACTTATTTGATCAACTTCAAGGGGCTAACTACTTTTCCAAAATTGACATTCGTTCGGGATATCACCAACTAAGGGTGAGAGGGGTTGACATTCCCAAGACGACTTTTCGAACTAGGTATGGGCACTATGAGTTCCTTGTGATGTCATTTGGCCTAACAAATTCCCCGGTGGCATTTATGGACCTTATGAATAGGGTTTTCTGGAAATATCTTGACATGTTTGTGATAGTGTTCATAGATAACATTTTGATCTATTCTAGATGTGAGAATGACCATACGGACCATTTGAGAGTTGTGTTGTAAGTCCTCAAGGATCATCAATTATTCACAAAGTTTAGTAAATGTGAGTTTTGGCTAAGGTCCGTGGCATTCCTAGGTCACATTGTGTCAAGCAAGGGTATAGAGGTAGATACAAAGAAGACAGACTCGGTCAAGAGTTGGCCTAGACCTCTATCACCAACCGATATTAGAAGCCTTTTAGGTTTTTCCGGCTACTATATGAGGTTCGTTGAGGGGTTCTCCTCTATTGCTTCTCCTTTGACGGCCCTAACTCAAAAGAAGGCTAAATTTGTGTGGTCGGAAGCTTGTGAGAAAAGCTTCCAAGAATTGAAAGATAGACTTACCTCTGCTCCGGTGTTGACCTTGCCGGAGGGTACCGATGGTTTTGTTGTATATTGCGACGCTTCTAGAGTGGATTTGGGATGTGTCCTTATGCAACATGGGAAAGTAATTGCCTATGCTTCAAGGCAACTCAAGATACATGAGAAGAACTATCCGACTCATGATCTCGAGTTGGTGGCGGTAGTATTTGCTTTGAAAATATGGAGACATTATCTATATGGGGTGTATGTTTATGTGTTCACCGACCACAAGAGTCTCCAATATGCGTTTAGCCAAAAAGACTTGAACCTCCGACAAAGAAGGTGGTTAGAAATTTTGAAGGATTATGACATTAGTGTCCTTTACCACCCCAGCAAAGCTAACGTAGTTGAGGATGCCCTAAGTCGATTGTCCATGGGTAGTGTGGCACATGTAGAAGATGAGAAGAATGAGTTAGTTCGTGATGTCCATATGTTGGCCCGGTTAGGTGTCCAACTAGTGGGTTCCACCAAGGGTGGTGTCACGGTTCACAATGGTTCCGAATCGTCCTTTGTAATGGATGTTAAGGTAAAGTAAGACCTTGATCCTATTCTAGTTGAATTGAGAGAGTCGGTACTCAACAAGTCCGTTGAGGCTTTCTCCCAAGGGGGAGATGGGGTTCTTAGGTACCAAGGTCGATTATGTTTTCTGGATGTTGATGGCTTGAGAGGGAAAATTTTAGATGAAGATCATGGTTTGCGGTATTCTATTTATCCGAGAGCCACCGATATATACCGTGACCTATGGGAAGTCTATTGGTGGAATGGTATGGAGAACGATATAACGGGTTTTGTAGCCAAATGTCCGAATTGTCAACAAGTTAAGGACGAACACCTAAGACCGGGAGGCTTGTCCCAAGATATAGATATTCCCACTTGGAAGTGGGAGGATGTGAACATGGACTTTGTTGTGGGGTTGCCTCGTACTCGAAGGCAACATGATTCTATTTGGGTTATTGTTGATAGAATGACAAAGTCCGCCCACTTTATTCCCGTCAAGGTTTCATTTTCGGCAGAAGACTATGCCAAGTTGTACATCAAGGAGATGGTGAAGTTGCATGGAGTTCCTTTATCTATCATTTCAGATCGAGGTGCTCAATTTACTTCACACTTTTGGAAGGCATTCCAAAAAGGGCTTGGTACTAAGGTTAAGCTTAGCACGACCTTTCATCCCCAAACCGATGGTCTAGCGGAACGTACCATCCAAACCTTGGAAGATATGTTAAGGGCATGTGTGATTGACTTCAAGGGTAGTTGGGATGACCATCTTCCATTGATTGAGTTTGCCTACAATAATAGTTACCACTCAAGTATTGCCATGGCACCATTTGAAGCATTGTATGGGAGGAGGTATAGATCTCCGATTGGGTTGTTTGAGGTAGGTGAAGTTGCTCTACTTGGTCCCGAATTAGTTTATGAGGCCATTCAAAAAGTTCAACTCATTAGAGAGGGGTTGAGGACGGCCCAAAGTTGGCAAAAGTCTTATGCCGATGTTAGAAGAAGGGACTTAGCATTTGAAGTCAACGATTGGGTCTACTTGAAAATCTCACCTATGAAAGGTGTGATGAGGTTTGGAAAGAAGGGGAAACTTAGTCCCTGGTATGTGGGCCCTTATCAAATCTTGAAGAATATTGGGAAAGTTGCCTATAAGTTATACTTGCCTAATGAGTTGGCTCCGGTTCACCCGGTATTTCATGTTTCTATGCTTAAGAAGTGCATTGGTGACCCGGTATCCATCATCCCTTTAGAAGGTGTGGGAGTTGATGAGAGTATTTTGTATGAAGAGATTTCGGTAGAAATCTTGGACCGAAAAGTTAAAGAGTTGAGGAATAAGGAAATAGCTTCTGTGATTCTATGGAGGAATCAATTAGTTGAGGGTGTTAAATGGGAGGCCGAGGCTGATATGAAGTCCCGCTATCCTCATATTTTTCCTTCTACTCCTATCCAAGCTTGAGGTAAGTAGTTCTCTTGAGTTTGGTGTTTTGGGAGTCATGTGTGCTTTATGTGTTCTTTATGATTTCCTTATGGTGTGCATGTCCTTGTGAGAAGTCATGTTTAGCATAAAATAAGTTTTCATGATTTAAATGTTCCTCATGTTGTTGTGCATTATAGTATGATGATTGCATATTTGACTTCATGAGATGATTTGATGAACATGTTTTGCTATACTTGTGATGATATGGCATATTGGCTCCATAAAGTTGTGTTGAGCTTATTTTAGTTGGAGAAGGTAGTTCCTCCTATGCTTATGTGAAATGATGAGTTTTGTGCATAATGGGTTGTGGATGTAGTTCCTACTTCCTTTGTCGCATTGATTGTGTCTTGAGATGGAGTTGATGGTTCCTCCTTTGAATTGTGCATTATTTTGATGATTGCATGCATGATGGACTGCTAGTCTTGAGTCTTTTAATTCCGTAAGGTGTCTAAATCGTCATTCGAGGACGAATGTTCTCAAGGAGAAGATAATGTAACACTCAGGAAAATGGTAGGATAAACTAGAGCTTTAACGTGAGGGTGAACTTCTTGAATGAGGGTTATAGGAGTCAAGGCCAAGAAGCAAGTGCCAAGGAAAAAGGGGCCAAGCCAAAGCCAAAGGCAAAGGCCAAGGCTGCCCCTAGCTTGAGCACACTGCCTCACCCTTCACGAGTGGGACCATGGACCGTGGTCCTCACCACGGCTCGTGAAGGGGGATCGTGGTCTTGCCTGGGCCATGGTAGAATGGCCCTCCAAACTCCTAGCTACTGCCTCAACTTCCACGGCCATCACCACGGCTCGTGGTCATGACCACGACTCGTGAGAGGCCTCGTGGAGTTGCCTTGGCCAAAGGATAGAAGTCCCCAAGTGACCAAGCTACTGCCTCACCTTCACGGAAAGGACCACAACTCGTGGAGCCCTTCGTGGTAATGCCTTGGGCATGTGAGCCTTATTCCTCATTGGTGGAGCTACTGCCCCAACCTTCATGAGGGGGACCACGGATCGTGGTCCTCACCATGACTCGTGAAAGGGCTCGTTAAGCCTGACGGGGTTCATTAAGTGAGGGTCAATTAAGTCTTCTCCTATTTAGGTCCAATTAAAGTGAGGTTGTTATGGGTATTTTTATGGGCACTATATAAGTTATTTGTAAGTCAAATTCACTCAATTAAAGTCATTAATTCACAACACCCAAATAATTCCCAAAATCCTCTCTCTCACAATATTTCTCTCACTAAAAATCCTCTATTGAAGAAGACCAAGAACTTGAAGGCTAGGGCTCAAGAATCCATCTTCTCAACTCCAATTCGTGGGAAAATCTTCAATCAAGGTATGGGGGTCTTGATTTATGGAAAGTTTTCTTCCATGAAGCCCTAAAACACTCTATTTCAAATTACCAGGTTTTTCAAAATCTAGGGTTTTCAATCTATAACATGGGTTCTTCCTAAAAATGATTTCAATAAGTTAATTGACTATTATTATGATTGAATTGTTGTTTATTGGTGATTTTATGAGAAAATTCACCATGAACCCATGAATTTCCCCATGACCCAATTTCATGAATTGTGATGGGTGTATTGATGCAAGATGAATACTATGAATTGTGTCTATGTTATTTTACTTATTGGAATCATGTTATTATTCATGCCTATTGTAGTATTTCTAGGTGTGATTGTGAGACAGGATTCATGACCCTTGAAGGGTAGATTATAAGGGTTTGTACATGTTGATGAAAATTATGTATGAACTTATGATTCACTTAGAAGGTGAAGATCCTATAAATACTGTGTAAATTGTGGTATTGTTGAAAGGTAATTCTCCACTTACCCTTATACTTGAATATGTATGAATTGTCTAGGATGATGATAATGTTGTTGTGTTGATTGAAAGGCTATTCTCATGAAACACTATGAACATAATGTGAAAGGTTTACTCACATATTGATGATTCTAAGGTTGAAAGTCCATTCTCACCTAATTGAATCCATGAGCTATTTTATTAGTTGTGTTGAATGAAGGGTAAAGATATTCCTTCACACATGTAAATGCAATTCAAGACTAATTATGTATTATTTGGGAAATAATGCTTAGCACCGAGTGGATATGGGCAATGACGTAGAGGCCCTCCCGTCAATACAATAGGCTGGGTTTCTAAAGTTAACCTATTGAGATGGAAGCTCCTCCGCCCATATAATAGGTCGGGTTTCTAGAAGAAATCTCCCTATCCCGTAACTATGTACCCACATATGTCTTTAACTAGTGGATCCACCTAAAAGCTATACATTTAGTTCTACCTTAGGCAAGTAGGACACCTTCTTTCGGTGTGGGGTTACACGACACCAGATTCCATGTAGCTCACATGGTCTATGTCGGTTATGGATATTTTCCCTATATGACAAGATTATGAATATGACACTAACTATACCTATGACTTCTTAATGAGTTTTACTTAGTAGAAGTGGGGCTATGTGACTTCACTTTTACATTGCAGAAGTAGACTTGGCAAGGGGTTATGGGGTGGTTTCTAATGCTATGAAAATGTATGAATGTATTCATGTATGTTGAATGGGTTGTTTCTATTGAATGACTTTCCTTATGGTCAAGCTAATGTACATGACTATTTCCTTATCCATGACTAGCGACTATGATGAGGTCTAAAGGATGATATGTATGACTAAGGTGGCCTCAAAGTGGTACTTAGTATGGTTGGTATTATGGGATGCCAACAATACATTGCACAAGTATTCCTTAGGGTTACTAAGGTAATGGATCTACTATGTTATGAGGATTTATATGATAAATATGCTATGACTTGTCTTTTACCTTGGAAGTGCCTGATGATTCTTAAACTTGGCAAATGCATTCTTTTCAAGTAAATTGTCCCTTTTAGAATATTTTAAGGATTTTTATTGCATGGCTTCCATACTTAGTACATAATTTTTCTAACCCCTATTTCTTCTACATTTTCTCTAAAGTGTAAGTTCCCGTCATTGAAGTGTTTTCTTCCTTGACTAAAGCTTGGATTGCTTATCTCCAAGACTTGTGGTGAGTCCTCATGGTTCAAGGACAAGAGTCTACTATTCTAGTTACTTTCATATTGTTCTATTTTGAAACTTATTGATTGTAAAGGGTTGTGACCCTATTGACATTTATTGTAATAGATGGATTATGAGACAAGGTCTAGACTTCGCATTTGATTTTTATGAAAAAGACTTCGATTGTAAAATTTTAAATTCCGCATCTAGGGGGTACCCGTGGGTCATGACAGTTGTGACCGAAGATCCCTTAGAAAGAGTGATAGTGGGCCATGAGGTAGATGGAGATATTGAGGCTCAAGAGATAGAGACAAGTTTGAATCTAGCATTCGTGGATAGCCTCAAGCGTAGTGGAGCCATTAGATTGTGAGTTAGGGCCTCCACCCAAACCCTCATTCGAAGAAGCTCTTAAGTTGGAATTGAAAACTTTGTCTGCTCACCTAAAGTATGCATATTTGGGTACTAATGAAACTTTTCCTGTTATACTTTTTGTAGAGAGTTGTCTGAAATATAGGTTGAGACGACATTGATGGTCCTCAAGCGGAGAAAGAAAGCTATTGGATGGCAGATGGATGATATTCATGGGATTAGTCCGGCGTTATGAATGCACATAATCTACATGGAAGTGGATCACAAACCAAGTGCACAACATCAACGTAGGCTAAATCCTTTGATGAAAAAAGTGGTGAGAAAGGAAGTGATAAAGTGGCTAGATGTTGGAATTGTGTACCCGATTTCTGATAGTAAGTGGGTAAGTCCCGTGCAGTGTGTCCCCAAGAAGGGAGGTATGAAAATGGTAAGGAACGAGAAAAATGAGTTGATTCCTACTAGAACAGTGACATGATAGAGAATTTGTATGGATTATCGGAAACTAAATGAGGCCACTCAAAAAGATCACTACCCGGTTCCCTTCATTGATCAGATGCTTGACTGACTATCAAGGCAGGAGTACTATTGTTTCTTAGATGGGTATTTCAGATACAACCAGATTTTAATTGCACCCGAGGATCAGGAAAAAACCACGTTCACTTGTCCTTATGGTACCTATGCTTTCAAACGCATGCCATTCGGACTTTGTAATGCACCGACGACTTTTCAAAGGTGTATGATGGCCATTTTTCATGATATGGTGGAAGACTTTGTAGAGGTGTTCATGGATGATTTCTCCGTCTTCGAGAAGTCTTTTGAGGTATGCCTCCGGAATCTTGATAAAGTACTCGCTACGTGTGAATACACTAACTTAGTGCGAAATTGGGAAAAGTGTCAATTTTTGGTTAGAGAGGGGATAGTGTTGGATCATAAGGTGTCGAAGTCGGGATTAAAGGTTGATAAACCCAAGGTAGAAGTTATTGAAAAATCGCCCCTCCCATTTTTGTAAAAGGGGTGCGAAATTTCCTTGGTCATGCAGATTTTTACCGGAGATTCATCAAGGACTTTTCCAAAATTGCAAGACCCATGTGCAGTCTTTTGGAGAAGGAGGTGAAATTTCATTTTGATGAGATGTGTTTGAAGCTTTTGAGATGTTGAAGAGGAACTTGATTGAGGCTCCCATCTTAATTTCTCCTAATTGGGAATTACCATTTGAACTCATGTGTGATACAAGCGACGTAGCAGTGGGTGCAGTGTTGGGATAAATAAAAGATAAGGTGTTACACTCGATCTATTAGGCAAGCAAGACCCTGGATTCTGCACAAGCTAATTACACAATGACTTAGAAGGAGATGCTAGCTCTAGTGTTCGCCTTCGACAAGTTCAGATCGTATTTGGTAGGTACTAAGGTGATTGTTTTTACTGACCATGTAGCTATTAGGTACCTATTCAACAAGAAGGATGATAAACCAAGGCTGATTCGGTGGATATTGCTTCTCCAAGAATTTGACCTTGAGATTAAGGATAGAAAAGGTACTGAAAATCAAATAGTTGTTCACTTGTCTAGGTTGGAGGATTTTTCCCATGTGCATGAGGGTGAATGAATTCGGGAAGAGTTTCCGGATGAATAGTTGATGGCACTAGACATCTCTCAGGTGCCTTGGTATGCAGACATTGTGGATCTAATAGTGAGTGGAGATTACCTTCCGGGTGCAAAAATCCAACAAAAGAAAAAAGCTCAATCATGATGCTAAGTTCTATATTTGGGATAAACCATTCTTATTCAAGTAAGGTGTGGATCGGGTGGTGAGAAGATGCATTCCGAAGTATGAGGTTCAAAGAGTCTTCAAAAGTTGTCATGCTTGCCCATATGGAGGACACCATAAAGGAGAGCGCACGACGCATAAGGTACTACAATCTGGTTTCCTTTGGTCCTCGTTATTTAAAGATTCTATTGCTTTTGTGAAGGGTTGTGATAAATTCCAAAGGTTGGGTACTATTTCAAGAAGACATGAGATGCCGCTAAGTAACATTCTGTCGATGGAAAGTTTTGATATGTGGGGTATTGACTTTATGGGTCCCTTCCCGCCATCTAGTGGAAACCAATACATCCTTGTGGCTGTTAATTATGTGAGTACATGAGTTGAGGCGGTTGCTCTTCCTTCGAATGACTCAAGGGTTGTGATCAAGTTCATCAAGAAGCATATTTTCACTCGCTTTGGCACTCCAAGGGCAATCATAAGTGATGGAGGTAAGCATTTCATTAACCATCTAGTAAAAAATCTTCTTGCTAAGTATGGTATTCGTCATAAGGTTGCTACAGCTTACCATTCTCAAACGAGTGGCCAAGTGGAATTTTCGAATAAATAGGTGAAACAATTTTTGCAGAAAATAGTGAATGCGCAGATGAAGGATTGGCCCTGGTCCTTAGTGGACAATGTGCACCTCAAATTTATTGGGGGTGGCTAGTTCAGAGTATGCTCGAAACATTGGCCCTGGTCCTATCAAGGATATTGTGCACCTCAATTGAGGGTGGCTAGTGCTAAGGCATATATATATATATATATATAAAAAGATTAATGGGAAAACTGGAGCAACAAATGGGAAAATATTCATGAAGTGTGTACTAAGAAGAAAGAAAAGCTAAGGCGGATGTTTGTTGGCAAAGCAATGACATGTGCATTAGGGAGGTGTAGTCACTAAAATGAGTCCTAAATATTCCCTCCCTTACCCTAAGCCGACATAACAACCAAATAGAACTCCTCTTGATTCCTTGAGAAATATAATGTGAAAGAGAAAATACACTATGGGCAACCTTATGGCATGTTAAGAGAAGTAAGAACTTCATTTGTGAGAGTGAGTTGATTGTTTGAAAAATAGGCCTTGTTTATAATATGATTGCTTGAGTGAAAGACTATACTAAACACAACTGAGCGAGGGCATTCATGGCATATGTTCGGATTATCTAATTGTTGTGTTTGTATAAGTTTGCGTTAGCATAGAAAAATATTAAAAGAGTCATTCTTTGATCATATATATTGCAACTTGGTGTAAAAGTTTTGAAATGTTGCATCCATTGTGAACTATAAGATCATGATTAAAAATGTTTGGTTGATTTTAAGGTGGGTTGATAAGTCCAAGGGATATGAAAAAGAGTTGATAGTCTAGGGATTGATTGAGGACAAACAAAGGTTTAAGTGTGGGGTGGCGATCTTAGGCGTATAGATATGCCTAAGTTGTCGAGATTTGCCCACGTTTTGATTGAATTAAAGAATGATCGTGAGTCTATTAACTTGATTTTGTTAAACTTGCAATGATTGTAGACTAACATATGTTATTAGTTGTTTCAGAAACTGTCAAGGAAGTTAGAGTTGATTCAGTGACAAAGAAGCGAAGAAGAGAAAAAAATGGCTAAGGAAAAAATCACCTTGGCGTGGCGCGCCACTGGTGAAACTTCAGAGAGGCTCGCTGGGCGCACTGCTAGGCGCCAAGGGCCAAATTTCAGAGCCCTTTGTGAGGCGCGCTGATGGGCGCAACGCGCCAGGAGCCCAACTTCATGCACTGCTTCCTGGCGCGATACCCCAAGGGAATTCTGACTTTTTCAGCGAAAATTGTATTAAATAGGATTCCTAAGTGAAGTAGAATTTTACTCTAATTTTCCCAACTCTTATAAATAGACCCCTAGGGCTAATTTGTAGGGAGTTCGACATTATTTTGGGACTACGTGAGCAAGTGCAATCGTTTGTAATAGGTTTTACCTTTCTAACTCTTCTATTTTCCGAACATCGTATGAACAATTGTATTTTATGGTTTCCTAATAGAATGAGTGGCTAAACGCCCTAGTTCTAGGGCTGTAGCTACGAATCGAATGTTGAATATTTAAGGTTTATGATTCTTGGTTGTCTTTATAAGTTACTTTTATATTCTTGTTTTAGTATTTTGTGCTTGATCGCCATAAGATAAATCTATTGTCTAATCTTAAAATTGAGAGATGATGGGTTAAATAGACTAGAGAATATAGAGAGATCGATCATCCATTGAGTTGAGGTGATTTGTGTTTAGGAGTGATGCTCGGACGAACAACTTGCTTGGTTACAAAATAGGATGAAATATAAATGCTCGCCAGTTAGGACTTTTTATCTCCGCTCAACGATGTAGTTAGACAACTAGCTAGAGTAGGCGACTAGAGGTCAAGAGACCCGACTCACACAATTAACCTTGTAAACGAGTAACTTGACAACTAAAATTAGTTCTAAGCTAGGAATATGATACATGAGATTCATTGCATGCTGCAGCCCTGGAATTGTTTTTTACTTGCTTGAAACATCATCTTAAAGTCGTTCACAATTAGTTACTTTTACTTATTGCATAATTCGTAGTAGTAGTTAATAATCGTCACCATTTCTTAACACGGTTAATTTTAATTTATTTGTAGAGTTGAGTGTTAAATATAAATTGATCATAAGTCTCTTGGGAATGATAACTCATTTCTTTACGAACCTATATTACTTGAGGGACCACGTACACTTGCGTGTATATTGGGGATCAACAGTTTGCCTCGCACCCAGCGATAATATGACTCTATTAGGATTATAGTAGATCTAATGACGAAATCGGCTCATTTCCTTCCCATCAAGGTTTCCTATTCGGCGGAGGATTATGCCAAGATGTACTTGAGAGAGATTGTAAGGTTGCATGGAGTGCCTTTGTCCATTATTTCCGATCGTGGTACCCAATTTACTTCTCAGTTTTGGAAGTCATTCCAAAAGGGTCTTGGTATTCGTGTTAAGCTTAGCATGACCTTTCATCCCCAAACTGATGGGCAAGCGGAGCGTACTATCCAAACTTTGGAAGATATGTTAAGGGCTTGCGTGATTGAATTTAAGGGTAATTAGAATAACCATTTGCCGTTGATTGCGTTCACCTATAATAATAGCTATCACTCGAGTATTGATATCACTCCATTTGAGGCCCTATATGGTAGAAGGTGTAGATCTCCCATAGGTTGGTTTGAGGTGGGTGAAATTGCCGTCATAGGTCTCGAATTGGTATATGAGGCCATAGAAAATGTTTGACTTATAAGAGAAAGGTTGAAAATGGCTCAAAGTCGGCAAAAGTCTTATGCCGATGTGAGAATAAGGGATCTTGAGTTTGATGTTAATGATTGGGTTTACTTGAAAATCTCACCCATGAAGGGTGTAATGAGGTTTGGTAAGAAGGGGAAGCTTAGTCCCCGATATGTAGGCCCATATCAGATTTTGAGACGTGTTGGTAAGGTTGCCTATGAGTTAGATTTGCCAAATGAGTTGGAATCGGTGCATCCAGTTTTCCATGTCTCTATGTTAAAAAAGTGTGTTGGTGATCCGACACCCATATTTTCCTTAGAGGGTTTGGGAGTTTATGAGAGTCTCTCATATGAGGAAGTTCCGGTGGAGATTTTAGACCGGCAAGTCAAGAATTTGAGAAATAAGGAAGTAGCTTCCGTAAAGGTGTTGTGGAGGAATCATTTAGTTGAGGGTGATACTTGGGAGGACGAGGATGATATGATGTCTCGATATCCTCATCTTTTTCCTTCTACTCCTATTCTAGCTTGAGGTAATGAGTTCCTCTTCGTTTGTCCTTTGTTTTGGAGTCATGTGTTATATGTATTTCCATGATTTCCTTATGTTATGCATGTTCATGAAAACTTGTGTTTTGAAAGAAAATGAGTTTATATGATTGATTTTCCTCATGTTGTTGTTCATTGAGTATGAGTTACTTATAGACTTCATGAGATGAATTGATGAACATGCTTTAGTTATGTTTTTTGAAAGTGGATTACATATGAGCTCCATGAGATTGTGTTGAGCATGCTTTTAGCTTGGAGAAGGCAGTTTCTCCTTAAACATGAGTAATTTTGAGATTTCATGCATATTGAGTTGATAGATGTAGTTCCTACTTCCTTATGATGCATTGAGTATGTTTAGTTGGAGTTGATATTTCCTCCTTGATTTGTGCATTGCATGCATGATGGGCTGATAGAGTTAGTTTCACCCCTCTTATGATGTATTCAGAACGTCCTAGCTTGGAGTCGATAGTTCCTCCTCGGTTGTATGCATTGCATTGTTAGGTTGGGTTGTTAGTTCCTCTCCCACTCTTTAAGAACCAGTTTAAATCTCATTCGAGGACGAATGATACCAAGGGGGACATATTGTAACACCCTGTATTCAAAAAGGCCAAATGGCAGCTTTCCAGATGTTGCAGGTGCCAAACCACGCCAGCCAGCCACGGCCCGTGGAATGGACCACGAACCGTAGGTATGGTCCATGGTTGGCCTGCCTAGGTAAGGCCTGACGGTACAGAACCACAGACTGACCAATGGACCATTGGTTAGACCACGGTCCGTGGTTCGAAGCCCCAAATTCAGGTTTTTGACCATCATTGACGGCTGTGCAGGACGGTCTGTCGTCCTGACCACGTTCTTCAGTGGGGTCTCGTGGTTCACTGCTGGCAGTTATTTTTTAGGGGCAGTTGGGTCTTTTCCTAATTAATTAGTTCCTATACTATGTCGTTTTGCCTATGTTTAGGACCCCTATATAAGTCTTTTAAACCGCAAATTCACCCCATTTGTTTCATTCTCCCAAATTCACAAAAGAAAACCAGATCTCCTCCCAAATAATTCTCTCTCTAGAAACTTGAAGAAAAGAAAAAGATTCAACCTAGGGTTTCAAGCTAAGGTTCCAATTTCTCTATTGAAGGCTAGCATTTGGAGTCCAGGTATGATAGTTTTCATCCATGGATTCCTTTCATCCATGGAGTTCCCAAATTCCTATATTTAAAGAGGTAGAATTCCCTAATTGAGTTAGAGTTTTCTTCAATTATCATGGGTTCTTATCATTATTGATTTAAATGATTGAATTATGATCTTCTATGCATGAATTGATGAATTACTATGGTTTTATGATGTTTTTACGTATAACTCATGTAATCCTCATGTTTTCAAGTTATGAACTATATAATACGGAATTTTGATCTTCAAGAAAGAATTTTATGAAATTAAGCATGTATTACTAGTTTTACATGAATTTATGATGAAATCCATATCTAACCCATGTTTTCTAAGAATTGATAATTGAAAATGGGTTTTGAACCTCAAGGAGATCAATTATGGACTTATGCATTTTCTTATGAAATCCAAGCAAATGTTTTAAGGGTGCTTTGAGAGTAAAGTACCAATGATGATGAGCATGATGTGTTATTGAAAGGTTTTCTCACATAGAAATGATTCTTAGGTTGAAAGGTTTTCCCACCTAATTGAATCAAAGAGTAAGAGCTATCCTAATGAACTAGGTTGGTTTGGTTGTCCAAGGGAACCTATCCATGAGTTATAAGACAAGTCAAGACTTAATAACTATTCCATGGGATTTATGCTTCGCATCGAGTGGATATTGATAGTGAGATGGAAGCTCTCCCATAGTAGAGGCCGGGTTTCTAGAAGCAATCTCTTGAGATGGAAGCTCTCCCGTAGTAGAGGTCGGGTTTCTAGTAGCAATCTCCGTATCCCTTAACTATGTGCCCCCATAAGTTTATTAATTACTGGATCCACTTAATCTAGAAGTTTATGATCCTTAACTTGACAAGTAGGACAACCCTTTTCGGTGTGGGAGACACCGGGGGATCATGTTATAGATCACATGGTCTCAATGTCGGTTAAGGCTAATTGCCCACAAGTAATAATGAACTAAGGTTACTCAAGGATTATCTCACATGTGTTCAAAGGTTTTAAAGAATAAGTTAGCTTTCATTGGCCATGCTTTATGACTTATGTTTTCAAACTCTTTAACATTATGCTTTAGCTTGGTCAATTGCATGTCAAGAAATTAAATGTCCCTTTTAGCATGTTTTAAATGTTTTATGCATAGCTATCATACTTAGTACATTGTTTTGTACTAACACATACTCTTGCCTACATTTTTCCCAAATATAGGGTCCGATATTCAAGGTGCTCAGTTTCGTGGATAGTGGGTGATTTGATTTATTCCCGAGCTTTGGTGAGTCCTCATGCTTCGAGGACGGAGTTTATTGTTTTCACTTTCTTTCATGTATTTTTTGTTTTGGACATATGTGTGGGCTAGGTCCAATTTCATTCTATTGTATTAGATGGCTATGATGAGACAAGAGTTTAGACTTCTGCTTTTCATTTATAAAAAAAATGTTTTGGACTTGGACTATAATTTTACTCTTATTGTTCTATTTCTTATGTTATGAGATCTAAGTGGCTTGTATGAAGTCCTTCGGGGTTCTATACACCATGTTACATCAATGGGGTACCCCTGTGTCGTGTCACCTTAACCTCTAAGGTTTTCTGGGGCTATGGTTGAGGATTCCCACGAGTTTCTAACTACTTGCCGTGAGCTGCTATATACCTTGGGTTTGGTAGAGTCTAGAGGAGCCGACTTTATTGCTTATCAACTAGATGGGCCATCCAGGTAGTGGTGGTGTACCTTCATTGAGACCAGGCCAACTGGGTCTAGGGCTGGGCATAAATACCGAAAAACCAAAATACTGAACCAAACCGAATTTATTTGGTATTTCGGTTTTTGATTCGGTATTCCGTATAAACTTTTGTATTTTTTGGTATTTTGGTTCAGTTTTTGATATGTGACTTTTGTATTATTCGGTATTTCAGTTTACCGAAATATATTATATTATAATTATAATATATATTAATATTATATTAAATATTAATAGTAATTATTAAATAATAAATATTAGTATATGCACAATTGAATTATGTCACAAAATAACCCACGCTTCACTTTTAACTTGAGTTTTCATTCTTCTTCGGCGCCGCTTTCACTGACCCACTTTCCCACTTCCACTTTCGACGTCGTCGCGTCGACCAGCGACCGGCCGACTAGCAGCCGACCAGCAGCAGCCTCCAACCGACCAACAGCAGCACTCCAGCCGGTAGTGCGGCATCTTAGTACAACAGGTAGAGAAGAAGAATCTGAAACCAGTTCTCTTTCTGTTGATAACAAGCACCGTTCTGTTAGTGATGCTTATTCACAATCGACTACCCTCCAGTAACAAAAAAACAAACTAACAAAAACCAAACCCAAATAACATAAATCGAACCAAAATAATAAAAATTGAACCGAACCAAAATAATTTCGTTCTGTGTTCGGTACACGTGGTACAAGAATCGAAAACCAAAAAAACAAAAAAAAAACTCAAACCGAACCGAAATACCGAATGTCTTGCCCTAGCTGGGTTTCCTCCGGTCACTTGAACCGATTTTTGAAAGGCCTTCTTGGCTAGGTTTATCCCCTGCAGTGTCTGAGATAACCTTCAATATTAGTTCTCCAGATTGGAGCAGAGCTTCATTACTGTGTCTGAGTATGAAGCGAGGTTTCACGAGCTCTCCTGGCATGCTACTATGATTCAACCTACTGAGAAGAAGAGAGTTCGATGCTTTGTTAGTGGGTTGAGACTTCAGCTATGGATTGCGACTTAGTCTATAGTCTCCGTGGGTCGTTCCTTTCTAGATGTTGTTGACCATGTCCGCACTATCGAGTAGCTCCGTCATGAGTCCCAAGGGGGCAGTGACAAGAGAGCTAGACATGAGGGCAACTATAACGGGTCCCCTTCTAGGAAAAAGGGACTCCTATGACAGGCCCAGGTAGTGGTTTCAATAAGTTTAGTCCAGTCGGCCTGTTAAGGACTCATTACAAGTTTAAGATGGTGGGTGGTATAGCCGGAGTAAGGTTGGCTCTAGTCAGAGTCATTGGTCCTAGTCTTGTGCTTCAGGCCATGGCTGCCGCTTTTCTAGGAGTTGATCATCTTCGGGTTGCTTTGAATATTGTGAGCTTGAACACTGGTCCAAAGATTCTCCCATGCATAAACAGATTTATCTAACTCCACAAAAAGCTTCCCCAGCTCCACCACCAGTATCTCTAGCTAGGTATTGAGGTCAGGGTCAGGAGCGTCGTGGTGGATATCAGGGTATTCGGGGTACTCCCCAAGGAGGGAGATCAAGAGGTAGGATATATGGCCAGGTCATAGGCAGACATGGTCATTTTTATGAAGCTATAGAAAGGGCGAAGGCTGAGGCGTCAGAAAATGTGATCATATGTACGATTCTTTCATGCCATTAGCCTGCCTCGACTTTATTTGATCCGGACTTTACCTATTATTATGCGTCTGTTTATTATTCTTGTCATATGGGTATGAGTTTTGAGCCTATGAAAGTGTTGTTGTGTGTGTCAACCCCACATGTGAGTTTTTAGTAGTGGATCAAATGTTTCTATCTTGCTTAGTTACTATCCACGGGCGTGACATTTAGACTTACCTTACATTGCTTGATATGCTTGACTTCAACGTGATTCTAGGCATGAACTGGTTATCCCCCTAGTTGAAGACTTAGAATATTATTGTTTGTCTGAAATTTTTCTTTCACTTCACTAACTCAATATATACATAATACAACACTTCTCATCTTTTCTTATAGTCTTTCACATATCTGTTGTTGTACTAAACACAAAGGAAGAGTCTTACTATTTATAGGTGAGAAATTGTTCCTTCAATGAATAGGAAGATAATGGGATAATTAATTCGGTAGGTAAATGACCTAGATGTTACATGAGTTACAAGAATAAAGAGTGAATAATGAGTTAGTGGTTATAAGAGTTTCATAGAAACTTATTACCATATTTTATCACAAGCTAAATGAGAGTTAAGAGGTACAAACGTAATGTCCAACAATGGACATAACATGATACATAATGTGACATATTATATATTTTTATTAATATTAAAATATCACATTGACACATATTTATGAAGTTGCTTTGCATTTTAATCAAATAATTTTTTTACAATAAATAATATCAATTCTTGATAAACAAGATGCAATAATAAAAATTATAAGTTTAAGGGAAATAATTTGGATAACTAATAAAGTTGGAGAATGAGAGAGAATTGAAATTTTTTTGGAGAAAAAAATATGGAGCACACTTTGTTTTTGAAAATCTAAGTGTATTTAAAAGAGTCTGAATGAGAATAAGACTCTGTCATAGATTAGATTCATTAAGAGATTTTTACCCTGAAAAAGTAAACGTACTTAATGACATAATGTCTGAACCGATCAGATTCAGCCCTCCATTAAGAGAAAACAAATGAGGGCTTAGTATATCAAACAACATGCCTATTTTAAAATAAAATTTCACATTCATTTACTATACAATAAAACTTGGATTATGTGATCTATTCATTAAAAAATTTCAACTATAATTTTTAATACGACGAAAAGATTAATTTCCATTATACTATTTGGCTAGAAATTTAATTATCATTGAGGATAAATTTTCAATTTTTGTGTATAAATAATAATGATATTTCCATTTTTTTTTGTAAGTCATCTTTCTTGAAAATAATTGATCAATATTTTTTTAAGTCTGGAATTGAGGGTTAGAGAATAGCAAGACACCAAAAAATTTCATTAGAGAAAATAGAAAAAGTAATACTAGAAGGTCCTCACTTTCTAAACGTCATTCAACCTTATAAAAAATTCCAGTGAACTTATAAGAGAATGTAATAACGATCTTGGAATAGTCATTTCTTCTCCAAGTGACACATCTTTTTTATTTGTTCATCTGACTATTATTGTCATTGATCATTTTATAAATCCCACATTTATATTAGATCTAGGGGGAACAACTTGTTGATTTTTGATGCACGTACCAATGTAATTCATATCGTGTATGGGCTTAATGAATTAGATGCAAAAGAAAAAACTGCAAAGTAAAAAATATGTTCCTCAGACCAAATGAACGAGGCTAGAGATAAGAGGTGATGAGAGTCCATTGTCCAATTCAATGCTGAAAATGTAACTAACTTTGAATCTTTGTTAAATTCAGTTGAGGATTTCTTAAAAGATCAATTGAAGCAACTTGAAAATGGAGCTTCGTCCTCCTTACAGTCCCCACCAGAGGATGTAGATAAGTAGTCTTGTTCTTCATAAATGAATAATCTTCGGATAATATCATTTATTAAATCCCTATTTAATTAATGAACCTATAAATTAATAATGTTATTATGCGTGCTTTAACTTTTTTGATTGTGTTATTTTATTTCAATAATAGTATGTTCTACATGTACTCTTCAATTGGTTTCTGTGAAGGAGATTTGTGACTATTAGTATTTGTTGTTTCTACATGTTAGGGTTTTTAATATTGTATTATGAGTTTGAATTATACACACTACAATATATTGGTTTCTCAATGTGTCATAGAATATATTTGAATCATATCATGTTGATGAGTGATAGATTTGAACTCATTTGAGGCCTGGTTAGCTCAATAATTAGTGTTTCAATTCCTAATTTTGTTCTACTCTAATAATATTTTAATGATTGCAACTATTAAGGCTAATGAACAAGGAAATGATGAATATTTGAATGAATGGCCAAAAGTATGAAAAGAAGTGCAAAATTGACATTGATGATCGCCAAGCAAGAAAAGCGGATCGCCTACTAAGCACGACCTCGCCCAAAGTGATAGTGCACAACATTTGTTTCTCTCAAGGCAGGTTGGTGAACTCCAAAATAAAAAGTGACTCGCTGAATGAGAAAAGGGACCTTGCAGACCATCACCAAAAGCAATAGTGCAAGGAAGAAAATTGAAGGCTCGAAAAGAAAACCAAGGTGGTACTTGGAGATACACCGAACATGGAAGGCAATATCAAACGAGCTCGACGACTAAGGTTCAAACACTTGAAGCCTAGAGAAAGAAAAGGCAAGCTGAAGCATGATTGGCGAGCCCGACTAACGTTGCCCAAAGGGTAGCGTGTAGAGTTTTTGACCAAATTTTGGGAAACTATGAATATCCCAAAGGAGAGAGAAAGAATTCTTTTTGGCGTGGAAATTGTAATTTTGTGAGAAGAGTTTTTGAGAAGTTCTTGGTACGAGAAACACTTTACCTTGTGAAGAACATTTTCTAGTTTTTGGGATTTTTCAACTTTGCTCTTGAATTTGACAAATTGAAGTTTAATCCAAAGTGGGTTTGCTTGCAATTGCTTAGTTTCATGTCATCAAAAGCTGCTTTCATGGAAGGTATAATTTCATTACTTTTTGTGATGAGTGGCTAAACTCCAAGATCTAGGGGTGCAATTATGGGGTTGGGTGTTGATTTGATAAAGTAGATATTGTGTTATGTTCTATTTTTCTGTTTTTCATACATGAATTTGGGCTAATTAACATTGAGTTACTTCATAGATTAAGGTTGCAAACTTAATTCCTACATCCGTTCTCCGGTCGATGCTCAAAATAGATAGATTGGAGTGTGCAATTAGTCCAATACTAGCAATTTAGGCTTGATTACTATAACTTGCTTGAAAATAGAGGTTATGGGTCAGATCTATTTTCCCAATTTCTGCATCGAAAGAGAGAATAAAGTAAGGTATTGGGTTGTTTAGATTGCCATATAGATGAGATCGAAAGGAGATTCTATGCAAGGATGCTATCAGATCAAAAGAATATTAGCGTCATTGAAGATGACCTAGCCTATTCATGAATGTTCATCACTATAGAGAAGCATAATTACCCCTATGTGACATTGATTTCCAATCCCCACACCCCTAGATTGCTTGTTACTTCTTGAATTTCTTGTAATTTTAGTTTAATTGTGACAGTTGATAACCAAATTCTTTTATTAAATTGGTGGAATCATCCACCCATTTGTTTTTACTACTACAAATGATTAATTTTACAGTCCAAATTTTTTGATAAAGTTCTCTACGATATACCATTCCCTATGGGATTCGACCCAAACTATTAATTGGGTATTTATATTGACTATGACCACTATCCCTTTTCATTGTTTTTAAAGAGGACATTTGAGCATTATCAAAAAATTTGCCGCTGCCGGGGAGTGGTGGTTGAGAACTTTATTTGACAAATTAGTTTGTAAATTTGTTTAGTTGTAGTAGATTGTTGTTGGCTGATTTGCAAGTCTGATACAATGATTGACCATGATAGTGACAACGATAGTCAATATGGTCAAAACGACAACGTGTGTGATTTGAATGATATTTATGTGAATATTGTTCAAATCATAAGAGATATCGAGATACCTCCTATAGCTAGAAGGGTTGTGTTTCACATAACCAGAACAATGCTATAATTTCTTCAACTAAGAGGAGTGTTTGGGGGTTTCGCTTATGAAGATCCCCATGAACACCTTAGGAATTTTGTGGCGGTGTGTGGACCATTTGTGTTCAAGAAAATATCTCAAGAGTCCGTAAGGTTGAGGTTATTCTAGTTCTCTTTGATGGGTGAAACTTCAAGATGGTTGGCAGAATAGCTAAATGACTCTATCACTTCCTGAGAAGAGTTGACTAACGCTTTCCTTGACAGATTCTTTCTCCCCTCGACGATGGTGAAACTTAGAACATACACCCAAAATTTCAAGTGAATTGGAGGCTAACCTCTACATGAAAGTTGGTTACAGTTCAAGAAACTACTTTTGCAATGCTCACAAGGATCCTCAATAAGGTTGAAGGATCCGACAAAGTGTTGAAGGTATTGAAAAACGACTTCTCCACTTTATCTCAAATGGTGACCTCTCATTCGATAACTATCAAGTAGATGAGACCCAATTGTGCCAGATCTCCACTTATCTGAATCCAAGGAAAAAGGGATCGTTGCCTAGTGAGACCATTCCAAATCCCAAAAATGAATGTTGAGAAAATGAGCACTATGTTATTCCATGACGTTAAATAAGGCGCTTCTTGGGAGGCAACCCAAGTCTTTCCTTTTGTTTTTATTGCTTTCAATAATGTTTGTTGTGAGTGCATATTGAGAACAAGTTAAAAGGGTGAAAAAGGGAACATTAGCGAGGAAAAAACCAAAACGGAAATCAGTTGAAGGAGATGTGTGGACTCATTCTTGTCTGCCTTTTGCACTTGAACATGTGAAAAAATATGCTATCTATTTAGGTGATCTGAGCTCCGAACAGTGATCTCCCCAAGTGCACTATGCAGACACCATCAGGTTTGGTATTCGTTCATGCATGTTTGATGAGCTTTACCTCTGATAGGGGAATCGCCAAACACACTCAACTACATTAGTTGTGACCGCCAAATGCGCCTGATATAAAAAGGCCAAGGGTATTTTCAAATTAAAAAAGAAAAACCTTTGATATTTTAAAACCTTTTTCTTTCATTTCTCTTGAATTATCTTAGTTGACTATTTTTGAGTTCTAATTGTGTGATTTATGAGTGTGTGGAGTATATTTTCTTCCTAGAGTAGTCGACCCAACCCCATTCTCTTGTTAATTTTGAGATTTGCTTCTAGTTGAGGCTAGTTTTTGATTTTCATTGTGCATTTTGAGCTTTAAATCATATTTTATATATGGGCTTGAAGCTATTTGATGAATGTCATTGTTTGATTTCATTGGGATACCTGTAATGGTCGTATTGAACTGTACCCATGAATTGATTATGTTTGTTTCTTCCTAGACTATGCTTAGATTGAATGTGTTGGTTAAATGTTAAAATGAACTTGTAAATTTGATGGGGTCTTGATTTTGTTAGAGGTGGGGTGAAGACTGAGTAACCTTGTGTTGACCCGATTGCATGATTTTGCCAATGATAGACAGAGTGATGACTTTCTTAAGGGAAAATTGTCAATTTGAGAAATACTTTACAATATATGGGGGAAGTCTAAGTACCCATGGGTAGATAAGAATGTAGGTGGATTGTAATGATATTGGGGAACTAGTTTTGTTGTGTATGTTGTGTTTAGTTTTAAAAATTATGCATTGGGCTGAACATCTCATGTTCAGCGGGCTTGTCTTAGCTGGCCAAAGAGGTTAGGCGAATCACCGAGTAAGCCCCAACTTGCCTTCTTTAGTGAATATGTGACTTTGGGCACTGTCTCATTCGACGTGCTTTTCTTTGTTCGCCGAATCAACTAGGAAAATTACCAAGTAGGAAAGGACATCACCCTTGATGCCTGATTGTTTTCATTTTGCATTGTCACTTTCAGCGGGCTTGTCTTAGCTCGCTGAAACCAACTCAACGAATCGGCGCATTGGAATTGACTCGGCTTTTTGTGCCTGTTCCCTTTGATAGTCACCACTGTCTAATTTAGTGAGCTCACCTATCTTGTTAGGCGATCCGCCTTCCTATTTTGCGAGCCTCAGCGTGTGTTTGAACTATGATTCTAATTGAGTATTATTTCCACTTACCTTCACCAATATTATTTGAATGTATGTGCTTTTCACACTATGGCTAAAACAAAAAGAAAGCAGATAGTAACTTTAAATACACAATCTGACAGAGAGTCTCTTCCTCATTCTCCCTTATCGAAAAAGCAAAAGGAGATAGTTATCAACGAGCCATCCAAGGCTCCAAGAGCCTTCAATAGTCTCAAGGCAACTAGAGAACATACTATTCTTGAGGAGAGACGACTCTCCACAAATTGAGTTATGAGCGATCACCCAACAATTTGGAATACTATTCATTTCCATAAGTTTGAGAGGGTTTACAAGGTCCAAAAACCCCTATGTTCCTGTTTGGGTGCGCAAATTCTTTATAGCTTATGCCAAGGCCCTACCGAAGAAGCGGAATGGCATAGTTTGGAAGCCGCTAGATGAAGTTGATCTGCGTTGCAAAAAGGTGCAATGCCATGGTGGGGCAATCAATACTGCACTTTGGATTCCAAAATTTCAGGCAGATATGTTTTTACTCCGGATGAGACACGACCTTAATTTATTGAAATGCAGGTTGGCCCCACTTATTTCTAATACTTTTCCGTATTGGATGGCTGATGGTGCACATATAGAGAAAAATGACTTTAATGTGGTGTCTCGGTACTTGTTTTGCTTTATTAGCAAAAACATTATGCCCTCGCAAAACAAGTCTATTCTTCACCATCCCAAGGTGGTTTTAGTGGGCACGATCATTGACTAGGAAAACATTAATGTGGGAACTATTATTGCAAAAGAGATACTGATTAGAGCTCGATTGGAGCAAACTTCCCTCCCATTCTCGTTCCTAATCACAAAGCTACATGAGGACGCATGAGTCCCATTTAAGGGGAATAGTGATATGTGGATCACCCAGCCTCTTGCAATGACATCTAGAGGATTGAGACTGATTATTTACAAACGGATGTGGCTCGAAAGAAGACGCCACATCCAGATACCACGCCCGTAGTGGATCTAACAGCACTAGCCTCTGAGGCCAGCACACATGCTCCTTCTATGGAGCAGCCATATATACCTTCCTCCCCTATTGTGCCTTCATCTACTGCTACTCCTTCTAGTACTTTTATTGTTGGGGTTGTTGCTGCTATGCCTACACAACTCGTGCTACCCATCCCCATTTGACCTAGGCCTTAATTTACCAAATAGAAAGTCTTGCCAAGTATGCGGATGCCATAGCAGCTAGGGTTGGGAAGGATTTTCCCGGGCTGATTGATGGGGCTATTGAGCAGACCTTTCCCCTTTGAGGTACATTGTTACTAGGTGTGCAGGGTTAGTTGAGGACCATGGTGTGAGGTTGGAAGACATCACTGCAAGATTAGAGGCTGAGGAGATGGCTGTGGGTAGTTTCGATGAACCAGATGCCATAAGGGGTGAGCTTGCTACCTTGCGAGCAGATGTAGACCATATTTGTTCTACCGTAATTTTTGTGCTATGGGGAGTGGTTTCCCTACAAGATGCACCAACATCTGTGCCACCGATGATGCCATGTAGTGAGCCTACTTCTAGTGTGCAGCCTGAGTTAGTTGCAGGTGTTGATACTTTTGATGTAGATGTTGAGAGGGATAAGGATGATTTAGTCGAGGAGACAGATGAGGATGAGTTGAGGAGTGAGGAGGATAAGCATGGGATTGCACAGACACTCACGAAGTTGTATGAGACTGAAGAGGTGATTGTCCAGGCTACCCTGGAGAGATCACTTCGAGAGACTTCATCAGTTGGCACTATTAGAGTGTCTTCGGACTCCACCATTCCTCCTAGTGTTGTGATGGGCACTAATGTTCCAGTTGATACTGAAGTTCTGACTCCAGTGGTTTCGTTGCCGGACACTTATACCTTGGGTGATGCTTCCCTTTTGGAGACTCCAGATGAGAGTGCTCTACAAGCTTATCTTGTCTGGGGAACCTTCTTACTCTGCCTCCTATACCTTATTATCCTTGCACTGAGGACACTACATATTTCGTTTTGGTGGGGGTGAGGGGCTTTGAGCTAATATTCCTCTTTTACTTTGTATTTTGTTACTTTTCAATTTTCTATGATTGTAGTAGTTTAGTTTTGTTTATATTTGAGTGTTTCATTTGGTTTAGTGTATCTATTTTGACTCTTTCATTTTCTCTCAATTTTGCCACCCCTATGAGTTTTGAAAATTATGAAATGCTTGAGTTTTAATAGATAATGATTCAAAGATCATTTGTGTTCAATATTGATGTTTTGAACAGTACTCATGATGAACATAATGTATAGCGTTGGTGTTGCGAGAATGAAATCAATGTGGTTGCGCTTTTGAGCGATCTCTTTGAGTCTTTTGTTGTCTAGATGCATTTTGATGTGAGCCTTGCAATGAACATCGCACGTACCCTTTTGATCTTTTCGAGATGTGCTAAATGAGTGTATTTCGAAGTTCCATGTGTGGTGAGGTGTTACTTGAAAATATATGAATTTGCCTTGTGAGTCTAATTATCTAACCCTGGTAAATATAAGGCGTGATCTTGGGAAACTATTCTAAGATGGAACCTAAATATTCATTATCCGTTTTGACTACCTTGTGAGGGTGTGCATATATTTTGGCACCATTTGAGCCTAACCCATTTGATGACAAAACAAAGATAAAACCTCTTGATCCAAATTGTCCCTACCTTCTTACCCAAAATCCTTTTGAAGTATTGTTATGTTTGAATAGATAACTTAGGCCAAAAGCCTAAATTGGGGGTGTGGAAAGAAAGGAAGAATGACACGCAGGTGAATTTGAGAGCTTGTGTAATTAACTTCAAGGGTAATTGGGATGATCATTTGCATTTGATTGAGTTTCCGTACAACAATAGCTATCATTCAAGCATTGGTATGGCTCCATTTGAGGCTCTGTTTGGTAGGAGGTGTAGATCTTCTATTGGTTGGTTTGATGTGGGTGAAGTCGCTTTGATAGGTCCTAAGATGGTACATGCGGATATGGAAAAAGTTTGGCTTATTAGAGAAAGGTTAAAAATAGCTCAAAGTCGACAAAAGTCCTATGTCGATGATAGAAATAATGACCTTGAGTTTGATGTTCATGATTGGGTCTACTTCAAAAATTTCAACCATGAAGAGAGTGATGAGGTTTGGAAAGAGAGGGAAGCTTAGTCCCCATTATGTGTGACCATATCAGATTTTGAGGCGTATTGGTAAGGTTGCTTATGAGTTTGATTTGCCTAATGATTTTGCATCAGTGCATTTGGTTTTCCATGTTTCCTTATTAAAGAAATGTGTTGGAGATCCGACATCCATAGTTCCCTAGGAAGATTTTGGAGTTAAGGAGAATCTTTCCTATGAAGAAGTTCCGGTTGAGATTTTGGACCGGGAAGCTAAGAGGTTGAGAAACAAAAAAGGTGCTTCCGTGAAGGTTATTTGGAGGATTTACTTAATTGAGGGGGCTACTTTGGAGGCCGAGGCCGATATGATTTCCTGCTATATATCCTCATCTCTTTACCTCTGTCCCTGCTCTAGTTTGAGGTATTGAGTCCCTCATGGTTTACTCTTTTGGTTTCATGTGTCTTAGATATTCCTATGACTCCTCATTTATGCATTTTAATGAAAAACTTGATTTTTGAGAATATGATTTAACTTGATAGATTTCTTTATGTTTTTGTGCATTTGAGTATGAGTTACATATATACCTTATGAAATGATGTTTTGTACGTGCTTTAGCTTGGAGTTGATGTTTCCTCCTCGGATATGTGCATGTATGTGATTGCATTCATGTTTGGTTGTTAGATCAAGTTCCTAACCTTCTTATGATGTCTTGAATCTCATCGAGGACGAATGTTCCCAAGGAGGAGATATTGTAACACCTCAAATCTAAAAAGAAGGAAAATTATAGGTTTCTAAAAACTAGTGTCTGCACTGACGGAACCACTGGCTGATTGCGGGTTGACTTACGAGCCGTAGGTGAAAGTCGTCGGTTGCAAGCTAAATAATTTTCAATATTTCATGTCCTAATACCTTTTAACGGTTCACCAAGATGGTCAGTTATTCAATGTACGAATTGTACATAGGTCCCGTAGGTGAGTCTCACACTTAGTGTAATTTTTAGGGTAAAAGTTGGAAACTTTGATATACCGTGAGTTTACGGTATTTTTTATTCTTTTCACTTAGAGTTTGTGTGTCTTGGGCTATTTTTTTATTAGATATAATGTTTTTATGTAATCTTTTGCAGGAAATTGGTTCGGAAGTAGTTGACAGAAAAATGGACTGAAATGGCAACAACAACAACTGACGAAGCCAACCACGGACCGTAGGTCCAGTGATGGCCCATAGGTGATGTAGCGTAGGTGAAGTTCAGGGAAGTTTGACCAAGTGTGGAACCACGGAGGAAAATGACGTCCCGTAGAGTGAATGATAGACCGTCCTGCACATCCGTAGTTTTGATCAGAAAGACTGAGTTCCAATACCTGAACCAAGGAGGTGATCCACAGACCGTAGGTCGACCCACGGTCCGTAGGTCCTGTCGTCTGTCAAAACCACGTCCTGAATTAATTTTCCTAACTTTCGTTTCCTAGTTGGTTTAGGATTTAAATAATATAAATATTAGTTGTTATTTCCGTTTTAGGAAGTTAGACAATATTGGAGACTTTTGTTTTGGTCTTTTGGAATTATTTTGTGAACACTTTGGTAGTTTAATTCCGAAAGCTATTTCATGCAATTTGGACTTTGAATTTGCATTCATGATTTCAATTTTTATCTATTCTAATTGTAAGTTAATGATTTCTTTTAGTAACCCTAATATGAATTGTTTATTCTCAAGCATGAGTAGCTAAATCCATAACTAGGGTTGTGGGAACCGTGATTAATTAACAACGTATGGCTACTAACTAAGTAATTCTTGAATAGTTTTTATGCATGTATTGTTAATCTTTTCGTTTAAAAGTCTTTCTTGCCTCGTTCCTACTTGCCTTACCGAGGGGGTGAATGAGAAAAGGATTAAACAACAAAGATTTAGTTAAGGATTTGCTGCTATCTAATAGTCTGACTTCAATCAGTTGACGTGAAGGTGAATACCCAACTCAATTGACACGAGGATTAATCTGGGGTAAAGGTAAGGGTTAGTAAAGCACACACCCATAGACTTACCAAGTTGTAAGTGAAAGTTCCTACTTGGATTACCAATCACTTAATGATACCTAACTTATCAGCCTTGCATGTCAAACACTAGGATATAATTACTATTATTAGGATTACTGCGTTTAAAGCTTGTGGGGAACACATATACCCTAGTTTTTAGCTTATATTGATATCTCAAATTGTTAATCTTGTTACTTGTTACTTATTAAATCAAATCAACAATCTGTTACTTTATTTACAAATCCCCCATTTTGTTACTTTTCTCGGAAATAGGTTGACTAAAAAGAGATAATTGTGAGTTAAGTTTAAGTCTAAGTCATATTCCTCGTGGGATCGACCCTAACCTTCAAGTTAGGTTCTTTACTTGATAATGATCGTTTATGCTTCTTTAGGGAGGTGTAATTTGAGTATATCAGACTTACAGTTGGTATGCACGGTCCTTAAGAGGACCTACAGACAGTATATGGGTCTCGTCTTTTGAAGATCCAAATTTAAATCTCTGAACCCCACCTACGGTCGATTAGGATGGTCCGTAGTAGGATTTACGGACCGTAGGTCTGATCCATTGGTGAGGGATTGGTTATTATTTTTAAGGGCTTTTTGGTCTTTCCCTAATTTTTTTAGCCCAATACTATGTTGTTTTAGTCCTAATCCCAAACAATATATAAGTCTTTTAAGCCTCAAATCTAACTACTCTAAATCATTCTTCAAATTTCCCCAAATCCCTCTAAATTCTTCTATAATATTTCTCTCTCTAGAAACTTGAAAAAGAAGGCTAGGGTTTCAAGATCAAGTCTCCAAATTCATCATTAATTTAAAGCTTTAGGTATCATGGTATAATAGTATTCACCTATGGAGTCCTTTCCTCCATAGGGTTCTTAAATTCTCCAATTTTACAAGTTATAATATCCAATAGGAGTTAGAGTTTTATTCAATCTCATGGGTTCTTTTCAATTATGATCTAATTGAATGTTTTATGTGTTTTTTTTGTATGAATTGAGATAATTCCTTGTTTTAAAGTTGAATTTATTTGAACCCATGCATGATCTATGATTTGTAGAATTGACCGTATGATGAAGCTTTTGAAAGATGAAAGATGAATTTATGAAGATATGCATGTTCTTTATGAAAGTAATGAAATGACTTAAGGTTGCTTTGAGAATAATGCATCGATGTTGTTGTTTTTATTGTGAAAGGATTTTCTCACATAAAGAATTCAAAAGGTTGAAAGGTTTTATCACCTAAGTTGAATCAATATGAAGGAGCTATTCTAATGAAATCTAGCTTGCATTGGATAATTGATGTTCCCTTCCATAATGATAAGACAAGTTGCAATTACCAATGTTCTCTAATGATAAAACAAGTTAAGATTAATGACTATTCCGTGGGATTTATGCTTAGCATTGAGTGGACAAGTGGTGATTACCCATGCCCTATAAACAATGTGTCACCATATGATGACTGTCTTAGATATACATTAGCTAGTGGATCCACCTAAGCTAGAAGATCATGGTTCTTACCTTGGCAAGTAAGGACATCTCTTTTCAGTGTGGGATAGACATCAGATTCCATGTTAAAGCTCATATGGTCTACATGTCGGGTAAAGGTAAATCTCCCACAATGATGAACTAAGGGTACTTTCTAAAAGTATCCGAATGTGTTTTAAAGATGTTTAGTTTGCATTGACCATTATTATGACTTATGTTTTCTAACATGTTATTTTATGATATAACTTGGTCATTGCATGTCATGTAAAGTACCTTTTAGCATGATTTCATAACACTTATGCTTTGATATCATACTTGGTAAATTCCATGTACTAAAAAATACTTTTTCCTACATTGTTTCAATAATGTAGGGTTCGACGCTCCCTTTACACATACGCGTGGCTAGTGATCTCACATAGATATTGAAGATTGGTGATTCCTCATATTCTGAGGACCGAGATTCTGTTATAGCTTTCATGTATTTCCTCTTTCGAATATTAAATGTGATGTATGTGTTACGTCCCAATCACTCCCTTGATGTAATGTATGGCTTTGAGACTTATGTTAGACTTCTGCTATTTTGTATCAAACTCTTTTACATGAAATGCTACCTTTAAAGTCTCCTATTTCTATTAATTTGTCTGATGTAAGCTAAGTGGCATGTTTAGGGCCTCTCAGGATCTTATACACCATGTCACGTCTAGGGTGTACTTTGGGTTGTCACATCAATGGTCACAATTAAACTAAATTTTCTATAAATTCAAGAAGTAACAAGATTGTGGGGATTGGAAATTAATGTCACATAGGGGTGATTGTGCTGCTCTATAGTGATGAACATTTAAGCTAGGTTATCTTCAATGATGCTAATCTTCTTTTGATCTCGTAGCATTCTTTCGTAGAATCTCCTTTCGGTATCATCTATATGCTATACTAAACAAACCAATACCTTACTCTATTCTCTTTTTTGATGCAGTAATAGGGTAAATAGATCTGACCCAAAACATCTATTTCCAAGAAAGTTACAGACAACAAACCTAAATTGCTAGTATCACACTAATTATCCACTCTAATCAATCTCTTTCGAGCATCGATCATAGATCGGAAGTAGGAATTAAGTTTATAACCTTAACCCATAAATTAACCCCATGCTAATTAGCCGAAATGCATATATGAACAGCAACAAAATAGAGCATAACACAATATCCATTACATTAAATCAACATTCAACCCCATAATTTATCATGACCCAAGGTTCACCGAGAAGTAACATGGTGTATAAGAGCCCGAGAGACCCTACACAATCCACTTAGCATGCATAAATAAGATTATCGAAAATCAAGAGATTTAAAACAACATTTCAATCAAAAGAGTTTATAAAACGAAGTTGAAGTCCACAATGTCTCAATAGACATCTATTACATCAAGAGTGATGGGACATAACCCTGATATCACGTACAACATGTGAAAGTAAAAACTGAAAGTGATAAAAGGTTCGGTCCTCTGAACATGAGGACTCACCACTACTAAGTATTATTAAGATGACTTCTAGCCAGAGGGATGGAACCTGTAACGTCAGGAACTACATTAGAGAAAACATTGTAGGCAAGAGTATGCGTTAGTACAAAATATGTACCAAGTATGATAGCAATGCAATGAGATATAAATCATGCTAAAAGGACCTTTTCATGCAAATGCAAAGACCAAGTTGAAATCATAAGAAAATGGTTAGAAAACATTATAATAGTCATGGTCAATGCAAGTAAAACTTCTCTTTGGAACACTTGGGAAATACTTCATTAGGTACCCTTAGTTCATCATTAGTGTGGGAATTAGCCTTAACTGACATTTAAGACCATGTGAGTTATAACATGGAATCCGATGTCTGCCCCACACCAAAAAGGAGTGCTCTTACTTGCCAAGGCAAGAACCTTAACTTCTAGCATACGTGGATCCACTAGCTAATGTCTATCTGAGACAATCATTGTCTATCTTAAGACGGTCATAAGGAGATTGCTACCAGAAACCCGACCTCTAGCTACGTGAGAGCTTCCATCTCAATATCCTCATGGTGCTAAGCATAAATCCCATGGGATAGTCATAATTCTTTACTTGACTTATCTTTCATGAAAGACATATCAACTAGCCAATCCAAGCTAACTTTCTTTATAATAGCTCCTAAAATTTATTCTAAGTTAGTTTCAAAAAGCTTTCAACTCTTAAGAATCCTTAGGTAAGAAAATCCTTTCACATGTATGTATTGAGTAATATGTGAGAAATCCTTTCAAAACAACAACATCAACATATAAGATTTACTCTCAAAGGATATTAAATCATAAATTCATCTTTGAACATAAAAAACATGCATATCTTCATAAAGTGTTCTTTCATGGCTAAAAGCCCACATTATAGCATCTTAGCTTAGAAAACACAAGGTATGCATGAGTTCATGGAGATTCATCATAAAATCATGGAATTATCTCAATTCATTCCTAATAAATCATAAAACATTCAATTGAATCAAAGTAGAAAGAACCCATAACATAGAAGAAAACCCTAACTTCAATTGGGGAATTCTAACTTCAAAATTGGGAAATTTAGGAACTCTATAGAGGAAAGGGCTCCATAGATGAAGACTATCACACCTTAGTACTCAAAGCCCTTGACTACTTCTTCTTTTTCTTCTTCTCCTTCTCCTTTCCTTCTACTGCTTCTCCTTCTTATCCTTCTCCCGCTTCTCCTTCTTCTCTTTCTTCTCCTTCTTCTGCTTCTTCTCCTTCTTCTTCTTCTTCTTCTTCCCCTTCTTCCTCTTCCTTTTCTTATTCCATCACACCTTAGTACTCAAAGCCCTTGACTACTTCTTCTTTTTCTTCTTCTCCTTCTCCTTTCCTTCTACTGCTTCTCCTTCTTATCCTTCTCCCGCTTCTCCTTCTTCTCTTTCTTCTCCTTCTTCTGCTTCTTCTCCTTCTTCTTCTTCTTCTTCTTCCCCTTCTTCCTCTTCCTCTTCTTCTTTCTCTTCTTGTTCTTCTTCTTTCTCTTCTTCTTCTTATTCCTCCTCTTCCTCTTCCTCTTCCTCTTCCTCTTCTTCTTCTTGTTCTTATTATTATTATTATTATTATTATTATTGTTATAGAGAGAGAAATATTTTGGAGAAGATGAACTTGCTCTTCTTTTTGGTAAATTGAGAGAATGAATTGAATGGAGTGAGTTTGTGGTTAAAATCCTTATAGGCCTCCAAGGGAGGGACTCCTGCTAGGCAGGCCTTAGGGGGCTTACCACTATGCCCTTGACGGATCGTGTTCCCCTTCACAAACCATCTTGGGCTCCATAGAGGGTTCCATGGTCCTGTTTTTCTTGTGAGATTTCCCACTATCCTTTTCTAGCCTTTCTCTAATCCGAGGTTTTAAAATATCTCCCCCATTGGAAACATTTGTCCTCAAATAAGATGAAAAGCATCATAAGGAAGGTAGGAACTCAAACCTAATAGCCCAACATGCATGAAATCACATAAATGTACATATCTGAGGAGGAAACATCAACTCCAAGCTAAAGCATGCTCAAAACACCATTTCGTATGGTCTACATGCAACTCAACTCAAATGTACATAAACATGATGAAATCATCAACTAACTCATTTTTCCCAAACATCAAGCTTTTTCATGAACATTCATATATAAGGAAATCATGAGAATATCTATGACACATGACACTAAAGGAGTAAATCATGAGGAACTAAATACCTCAAGCTAGAGTAGGGATGGAGGGAAATAGATGAGGATAACAGAATATCAAATCGGCCTCGGCCTCCCAAGTAGCACCCTCACTTGACTAATTCCTCCAAAGAACATTCACTGAAGAAATTTCTTTATTTCTCAACTTTTGAACTTGCCGGTCTAAGATCTCAACCAAAACTTCTTCATAAGAAAGGCTATCTTTTACACCAAGACTCTCCAATGGCACTATAAATGTAGGATCAACAACACATTTCTTCAACAAAGAGAGATGAAAAACAAGATTCACTGATGCCAAGTCATTAGGAAATTCAAGATCATAAGCAACCTTACCAACATACCTCAAAATTTGATATGGGCCCACATAACGGGGACTAAGCTTTCCTTTCTTTCCGAATCTCATTACACCCTTCATAGGTGAAATTTTCAAGTAGACCAATTCATTCACATCAAACTCGAGATCTCTTCTCCTCACATCGCATAGGACTTTTATCGACTTTAAGCCATTTTTAACCTTTCTCTAATAAGTCGTACTTCCTCCATAGCCTTATGTACCAACTGATGACCTATTAAAGCAACTTCACCCACTTCAAACTAGCCAATGGAAGATCTACACCTACTACCATATAGAGCCTCAAATGGAGCCATACTAATACTTGAGTGATAGCTATTACTATACACAAATTCAATCAAAGGCAAGTGATCATCCCAATTACCCTTGAAGTCAATTACACATGCTCTCATCATATCTTTCAAAGTTTGGATATTACGTTCTGCTTGCCCATTGGTTTGCGGATGAAAGGCCTTACTAAGCTTAACACGAGTAGCAAGGCCCTTTTGGAGAGATTTCCAAAATTGAAAGTGAATTGGGTACAACGATCAGATATAATGGACAAGGGCACTCTATGCAGCCTAACCATTTCCCTCAAATACAACCTAGCATAGTTTTCCACCAAATAAGAACTTTGGCGGGAATGAAATGATCTGATTTTGTCATTCGATCTACTATAACCTAAATTGAATCATGTTGTCACCAGGTGCGAAGTAACCCAACGATGAAGTCCATATTCAAATCTTTCCATTTCCATGTAGGAATACTAATGTCTTGGGACAAACCTCCCAACTTTTGATTATCAACTTCACTTGTTGACAGTTAGGACACTTAGACACGAATTCCGCAATATAATTTTTCATTCCATTCCACCAATAGACCTCCCGCAAGTCGCAGTACATCTTACTGGCTCCCAGATGAATGGAATATCAAGAAATATGGGCTTATGATAAGCTCTGATCTCTTAAGTCATCTATATTGGGAACACACAAGCGACCTTGATAATGAAACATACCATCTCCCCCTTGGGAGAAAGCCTCTACAAACTTTTTAAACACTGATTCCTTCAATTAAATCAAAGTCGAATCTATACCTTGCTTGGCCTTCACATCTGCCACAAAAGATAATTCTAAACAATTTTGAACCACAACCCCACCTTTGGTGGAGTCTACCAATAGAACATCCATCTGGGCCAATTTGTGAACATCTCAAACCAACTCCTTCTTGATATCCTCTATATGAGAAACACTACTCATTGACAATTGACTAAGAGCATCCGCCGCTACATTTGCCTACCGGGGTGATAGAGAATGCTCATGTCGTAGTCCTTCAGTAACTCAAGCCACCTCCTTTGGCGAAGATTTAGATCAGTCTGATAAAACACATATTGCAAACTCTTGTGGTCGGTAAAGATATCGACATGAACACCATATAAGTAATGCCTCCAAATTTTCAAAACAAACACAACAACCGCAAGTTTTAAATCATGGGTAGGAGAGTTCTTTCGTGCACCTTATGTTTCCTTGAGGCATAGGCAATGACTTTCCATTTTGCATAAGGACACACCCTAGTTCAATCCCTGCAGCATCACAATAAACAACAAACCCATCCGTTCTTTCTGGTAAAGTCAACACTAGAGCGGAAGTAACTCTATCTTTCAAATTCTAAAAACTCCTTTAACAAGTTTCTGACCATATGAATTTTTCTTTCTTTTGGGTCAATGCCGTCAATGGGGAGTAAATCGATGAAATCCCTCCACAAACCTTCTATATTAACCAGCTAAACCCAAAAAGCTTCTACTATCCGAAGGGGATAGAGGTCTAGGCCAACTATTAATCACATCCATTTTCTTAGGATCTACCTCAATACCCTTACGGGAAACAATATGACCAAGAAAAGCTACGAACTTTAACCAAAACTCACATTTACTAAACTTTGCAAAGAGATGTTGGTCCTTGAGACTTGCAACACAATCCTCAATGATCGGCATGCTCGTTCTCACTCCTCGAATAGATCAATATATCCTCAATGAGCACAATCACAAACATGTCAAGGTATTCCCTAAACACCCATTCTTCAAATCCATAAAAGTGGCCGGAGAATTAGTCAAACCAAAGGACATCACCAAAAATTCATAATGACCACACTAAGTTCGAAAACCCATTTTTAGAATATCATCTACCTTTACCCTCAATCGATGATAACTCGAAAGGAGGTCAATTTTAGAGAAGTAACTTGCCCCTTGAAGTTGGTCAACTAAATCATCTATCCTTGGGAAAGGATATACCTGTTCGTAATGGTAACCTTATACAATTGACCGATAGTCAATACACATACAAAGCGAACCATCTTTCTTTCGAACAAATAAAACTAGAGTACCCCATGAAGAGATAATCGGTCGAATGAAACCCTTATCCAACAAATCCTTCAATTTCTCTTTCAATTCCTTAAGTTCTATCAGAGCCATTCGGTAAGGAGCAATAGAGATAGGTTGCGTATCAAGGAGAAGGTCAATACCGAAGTCTATTTCCCTTTCGGGAGGAATATCGGGTAGATCATCTGGAAACACTTCTGGAAACTAATTTACAATGGGAACTGACTCAAGAGTAGGGGGTTTCAGAATTTGTATCCCACACTAAAACTAGATGGTAAATGCAACACTTAGAAATCATATATCTAGCTTTAAGACAAGAAACAAACCGACCTTTTTGGCATATAATTTCCCCGTTTCCACTCTAGGATAGGCTCATTTGGAAACTGAAACTTGACCACTCGGGTTCTACAATCAATAGAAGCATAACAAGAATGCAACCAATCCATACCAAGAATGACATCAAAATCTAGCATATCAGGCTCTAAAAGATCAATACGAGTGACTCTATGGGATAAGGAAATGGAAGAATATCTCTACACCCTCTTAGCCACAATAAATTTACCGATAGGAGTACAGACAGAAAAATGATCTAACAACACATACAGAAGAATATCAGATCTTATATACACCTAAGGCATCACAAAATACAAGATAGCGCCGGGATAAAGAAAAGCATAAACATCAAGTTGAAAGACTTTCAACATACCGGTAACCACATTGGGAGAACCCTCTTGATCATGACGAGTCTGGAGTGCATCAATTTGTTTTGCTTTGAAGCACTTGAACTCGAACCACTAGGCGGAGCTTGCTTATCTTCTCTCTATTTAGCCGTAAGCATTGGACAATCCCTTATTTTATGACCACTCTTACCACAACCATAGCAACCATCTATATCGACGAAGCATTTTCCCTCATGCTTGCTTCAAGCCTTAGCACAAGTAGACATTGAATATCTACCACCATTTCCTCCTTGAGGTTTAGATTTAGCCACCCTATCTTTGTTGAATCTAGAAGGACCATTGGAGGAACCTTGGTTGGAAGACATTTGTCAAAACCTAGAACGACCATGTCCCTCGGACCTTGAATGTGAAAAGTCACCATCACTGGTCCTTGCTTTCTTTATCTCCCTAGATCTCTCCTTAAGTTTATCCTCTTCTATTTGTTGAGCATGAACCATAAGACGAGAAATATTCATATTATTGATAAGCATGGTGGTACGACATTTCTTAACCACCATCTTAGACAACGCTAAAACAAACTTACTCATCCTTGACCTAGGATTGACAATCATGGTAGGTGCATACCAAGAAATTTGTGTGAACTTCAAAACATATTCCTTCACACTCATGTTTCCTTGACAGAGGTTGATGAATTCAAGCACCTTTGCCTCCCTCATCTCAAGGGGAAAGAACCTATCAAGGAAAGAAACCTTACACTTTTCCCAATCGAGAGGACCCGCATCAACTGCTCCCCTCCTTCTATTGGTTGAACCAAATTTGAGCAACACCCTCAAGTTTGTAAGCGGCCAATTCCGCCTTTTCTACCGGCGTCAACCCCATGATCATCAAAACCTTATACACTTCATCAATGAACTCTTGAGGATCTTTCTCAACCTTAGACCCATGAAATTTTGAAGGATTAATCCTAGTGAAGTCCTTCACTCTAGATGTCGTCGTACCTATATTTGGGTTCACAGGGACCAAAACCTCTCTATTTTCTTGAGCCATCATCGCTTGAGCCAAAACTTGGAAAACAACTCTAAATTTTGTATTGGTCACTTGCTCAGCCAGAACTTATGGAGCTTGAGGAGGAGCCTCTTGTTCCACTTTCTAGTTCATATTCCTCCTAACGTATGCTCTTCGAGGGGACATTTCCTGAAGTGCATCAGACACATATTACGAGATAGGACTTATAGAGTTACACTCTATGACATGACTTAGAATAGAAAGAAGTGGAGTTTCCTAATCATCTTATAGCTTCCTATTCATAAATGTGGCGCACTTCACACTTATGAATAAGACTCTACTCGACGTGTCTTATGAGACATCCTAGGACCTTTATAAATCTTGTGCTCTAAATACCAAGTTTGTCACAACTCAAGGTACACCCTAGGAGTAACATAGTGTATAGGATCCTGAGAGACTATACACAAGCCACTTAGCATGCATAAACAAACTTATAAAAAATCAAGAGATTTAAAATAGCATTTGAATCAAAAGTGTTTATAAAATGAAGAGGAAGTCTACAATGTCTCAATAACCATCTATTCCATCAAGAGTGATCAGGACATAACCCTAACATCACGTACAACATCTGAAAGTAAAAAATAAAAGAGATAAAAGGTTTGGTCCTAGGAACATGAGGACTCACCCCTACTAAGTATGATCAAGGTGACTTCTAGCCACGGGGATGAGAACCTGTAACGTCATGCCTTACATTAAAGAAAATAATGTAGGCAAGAGTATGCATTAGTACAAAGTATGTAACAAGTATTATAGAAATGTATAGAGATATAAATCATGTAAAAAGGACATTTTCATTCTCATGCAAAGACTAAGTTGAAATCATAAGAAAGGGTTAGAAAACATCATAATAGTCATGGTCATTGCAAGTAAAAATTTTCTTTTGAACACTATGGAAATACTTCTTTAAGTACCCTTAGTTCATCATTAGTGTGGGAATTAAACTTAACCGACATTTAAGACCATGAGAGCTATAACATGGAATCCGATGTCTACCCCATACCGAAAAAGGTATTCTTACTTGCCAAGGCAAGAACCTTAACTTCTAGCTTACGTGGATCCACTAACTAATTTTTATCTGAGACAATCATTTTCTATCCTAAGACGATCATCCTATGGACATAGGTATGGGATAAGGAGATTGCCACAAGAAACCCGACCTCTAGCTACGGAAGAGCTTCCATCTTAATATCGTCTTGGTGCAAAGAATAAATCCCACAAAATAGTCATAATTCTTTACTTGACTTATCTTTCATGGAAGGCACATCAACTAGCCAATCCAAGCTATCTATCTTTAGAATAGCTCCTAAACTTGATTCTAAGTTAATTGAGAAAACCTTTCAACTCTTAAGAACCCTTATATGAGAAAATCATTTCACATCCATGTATTGAGTGATATGTGAGAAATCCTTTCAGAAAAAAAACATCAACATATAAGCTTTACTCTCAAAGCATCATAAATCATAAATCATCTTTGAACATAGAAAACACGCATATCTTCATAAACTCTTCTTTCATGACTAAAAGCCCACATTATAACATCTTAGCTTAGAAAACATGGGGTATCCATGGATTCATGGAGATTCATCTTAAAATCATGGAATTATCTTAATCCATGCTTAATAAATTATAAAACAATCAATTGAATCGAAGTAGAAAGGAACCCATAATATAGAAGAAAATCCCAACTTCAATTGGGGAATTCTAACTTCAAAATTGGGAAATTTTGGAACTCTATAGAGGAAAGGGCCTCATAGATGAAGATTATCGCACCTTAGTACTCAAAGCCCTTAAGAAATTTGGTGAATTATAGGCTTGATCTTGAAACCGTAAGTTGACTCCTTCTTCTAGCAAGATAAATGTTTTTGAGAAGATGAAATTACTCTTCTTTTTGGTAAATTGAGAGAATGAATTTAATGGGGTGATTTTTGGTTTAAAAACATATATATAGGGCTTTGGGTAAAGTGAAAAACGACATGGTATTGATTTAAAATAATTAGGAAAAGACCCAAAAGCCCCTGAATTAAAGGTAACGCAACCACATTCACGATGGCCTTCACGGCCCGTCAAGGGTTTTACGGGCCGTTATGGTTGTCGTGGTCCTTGACCAGTGGCAAGGGGAGGAACTCCTTCCTGGTAGTTCACTTGATGACCCCTTCCATCGCCTATCAACCTCACCACGGGTCATCTAGTTCTCCGTGGGAGGGACGCTAGCCCTGGTTTTTCTGGCCAGTCTTCACGGGTCCCATAACGACCCGTCATCCTCTCTAAAGGTCCTCTAGGCCTCCGTGGGAGGGACTCCTGCTAGGCAGGCCTTGGTGGACTTACCACGATGCCCTTCACGGACCGTGGTCCCCTTCATGTCCCGACTGGTGCTCCGTGGAGGGTTCCATGGTCCAATTTTGGCCTATGAGTTTTCCCACTATCCTTATAAGCCTTTTTCAAATCCGTGGTGTTACATATTTACACCTCCAAATCTTGAGGTTTTAGTCACCCATCAAAAAAGGGAAAGAAAGTATAACTTTCATGAAAGCCGCCATGGGTAACATCAAATTAAGCAATTACAAGCAAACCCACTTTGGATTCAACTTCAATTTGTCAATTTAAAGAACAAAGTTGAAAAACCCCGAAAAAACTAGAAAGTGTCTTTCACAAGGTAAAGTGTTTTTCTCTCTTCACTTGTTCCTACACCAAAAGATATTGTAACTCATGTGTACTCTTCTTTTCTCTCTCCTTTGGGCTATTTATAGTTTCCCAAAATTATGCCCCAAAACTCAATACACTACTCATTAAATGACATTAGTCGGACTCGCCGATCACACTAGGAAATTCACCGATTACTCTCCAGCTCACCTTTTCTTGTTCTAGGCTCTAAGTGTTTAAACCTTAGTCGGCAAGCTTGTTCCAGTTACCTTTCACATTTAGCATATTGCTGAGTAACACCTTAGTTTGCCTTTTAAGCCTTCAATTTTTCTCCTTGTAATGTAGCCTTCGACGATGGTCAACATGTTCGCTCTTTCTCATTTAGTGAGTTTTTTTTCCATTTGGAGTTCGCTGCATAGCCTCAATAATTACAAGTATTGTGCACTATCACTTTGGATGAGGTCATGCTTACTAGGCCATCCGCCTTTCTTGTTTGGCGATCATCAATGTATAGTATGCACTTCTTTTTACATTTTTGGCCATTCATTCAAATATTCATCCTTTCCTTGTCCTTTAGCCTTCATAACTACATTTCATAAAAAAATATTAGAATAGGACATAATTAGGCATTGAGGATACTAATTGTTGAGCTAAATAGGCCTCAAATGAGTGCAAAGCTACCACTCATCAGACAATCCAACAACATATTAAATAGACACCACAATCATACCCAACAAGACACAATTAGGCACTTATCACCACATTATCACCAAATTAATGATGAATAGGACCAGAAAGTGGTTCGTAGAATCACATTTTCAATATCATACTTGAAAAGCCCCTTTCCCATGGTTCCCCAACCAATACCGACTATTTTGAAACAAAAGATTCCTCAAAGTCACAATTCCTTCCTCCTTACTATCTTTACAAATGGTAAGTCCATGCCAGTTTTAAAATAAAATCAAGATCGTTTGCAGACATGTATAATACACACTTTGCATCCTGGCCATGAAAATAACCCTAAGACTGTAACCAAGTGACACATAATAAGAACTTAACCCTACGTTCCCATAAAATTTTGGGTTGGACTACAAAAAAATATGTTCAGTAAACCACATAGAAAGTTATCAATAATTCATCATACATAATAAAATTATGATTTTTCCTTGTCCGCAATTTTAAAGAAATACAAGCAATTACACTTGACACATATATATGCATATATTCAAGAAATACAATGTACCAATAAAAATCATCAAGTTATATTGTTATGGAAAACTAGTTTCATTACCTTCTATTTGCATCATGAATGACAACTAACTAACCATCCATGCATTCATATGACTATAGAAGCATATACCAATTGGAACCTTCCCAGTTCTTGTTGTCATTTCTTGTGTCCCTTCAGCCATAACAACCATATCCAATTTACTTCGTCAAGATACCAACTAGAATCCAAAGATACCGATTGGAATCAACCCATAAGACAAGCGAAAGACAACGTGAAAGGAGTGAAGAAGTACAACGACATCCTAGAATGCTTCATAGCTCCCTAAAGATTAAATATGGACTTCAAAAAACTAATCTTTATGTTTCTATTGAACTTTTGCTCTTGTACTATGAGAACAATAGCCTATCTCTAATACCAAATTCCAACCTATTAGGTCGTGTACGCACCTACTATAACACCTATATAGGAGAACCTTTAACCCATTTTAAATTAGGCCACGCAGAAAATAAATAAAACATAATCTAACACCCAATGCAATTATGTAATTAATATTAACTCAATTTAAACTTCAAGGTTATTTGTGAAAGAGCACAATAACACTCTCCAAGGAACTAGTCTAATCAAGTATATGAGCTTCTAAGAGTACAATTTATAAAGAAATAAGACACAACTTTTCACAACTTGATTTTTAGGTCATGATGGCACCTACTACACCCCACCAGTAAGTCAGCCTTTGTCCAGAGGCATAATCCAACAACAAAAAACATAAAGCTTAACAAAAGCGAATGAAGGGGAAACAATGGAGATACAAAACAAAAACCATCCCAAGACCTGACAAATAAAAGATAAGTACATGCCATCTCTAAATATAATATAAAGACTAAGCCGAGTTAACAATAGATGGAAACTGAAACTTCGAATGCTCAGAGCTCACCCTACTCTCCGAACTCCAAGCTGCTCCGCATGACTCCAAAGCAACACCGATAAATAAAGCTACTATGCAAGGAGTAGAAGTGTAGTATGAGTACCAAAAATGGTATTCAATAGGCATCGGCCGACTAAGCTCAAAGATACACAAGCATAAATATTGAGTATTAACGAAAACATAACACACATAACTAAGAAGAGGATGCTAATGTAGGTAGATAATAAAGAGTAGAAACATGATACAAAGAGTGAGAAGACGGGTCAAGATAGTACCTGGATCACAAGACAACATCCTATTTGCAAGTGACTAAGATACCAAGTAAACTACCCAAGGTCAGGAGATCCCACAACCATACTTCTAAAGTCCAAAACCTATCTACTAACAAGAAACAATAACGTAAAATATAATATAATAAAATAATAAACTAGTTGGATCCCATAAGCCCGGAAGGTGCAAACAACATATATAACCTAACAATCCCCTATAAATCGGAGGGTACAATCAACAACCAAGTATACTAGTGACTAGAAATGCATATGAATGCAGAAGATGCAATAGGACCATCAGAGAGGTGCCAGGAAACCCCGGCTCCCACCCAAGTAACCACGACCACAATCAACACCTAGTCCAGCTAGAAAGAGTGACAAATCATGCTAGGCAGCCCTTCCACTCAATCCACTCCCAACCCAGCTAGTAAAAGGGACCCGGGGGCATGTCGATTTTGAAGAGGATCTGAATATATCAAGGCTGCCCAGCCAGCCAGTCCACTCCTAAGGACATACGCCGCTAGGCTAGTAAGAGTGACCCGACGGCATGTTGACTCGAATAAAGGATCTCAAAGTAGCTAGAATCATGTTGGAAAGGGCATCGAAGCACCGTCTAGTCAAGTAAAAAATTTAGTGCATCCTAGATTCCTCTAAGATCTCAAGTAGAAAAGTAACACGTCCCTAATGTCGCTTAATCTCAATAAAACTAGTAAATCAAGTCATCCAGGTTTTACAACTCTCATTAAAACCAGTTTAGGATAAAAGACGAGTAAAATAGTATTTCATCATGAATGGAAGATATGTCAATGAATCGGGATCGTACCAAAAAACCCGTGAGAATAAACAAACAATGCAATGCATGTCATCATCAACATTTAAACAGGGAACTCAAGCCAAATAACCATACAATAAACCAAAACACTCTACCAAAGGGAATAGTACTAACTTAGGGTCCAGCTGGTCCGCGCATATGGCCTTAGACCCAAAAATATAACCAAGCTTAGGTAATAGTACAACAGGTCTACCACGAAACACCAATGGAAGGGACCAAATAATAGGTCTTAAATCAATAAAAAAGGGAACCAACTCAAGGGATAACACCCTACCCCAATCATACTGCTCCAGTCTTTGATTGAGCAAATATAGGACAAACTCACGCCTACGATGATCCACCATGTTCACCATTACCAAGGCAAGGTGAAAAGCCAATATAAGTCGTATATGGAGAAAACAAAAAATACGAGGATGGTAGAGCATAATCTAAATCACCTAAGGTCAAACTTAGTCTAGGGCCATAAAGAGCCAATCCTAGAAGGGTAACCAAGAACATCTACACCATAAGCGAAGCTACCAGCCTAAACAAAGGATCCCTACACCCACATTAAGCCTTAGGATCTTACGGAATCAAGAAAAGATAGAATAACAGGGGCAAAGCTAGACCCTCGACAAATACAATCCAAGATTACATGATATCTATAATAGACATTATCTAAGAAGCTTAATCAAGAAAGTAGACCGAAGCCTACCTCAACACCTATCATGAGCACTCCGAATCCACCACTGACAAGTTATCCACTTTTGAAATGCCTTTGAACAACTCCATACTATCAATTTATCAATTACAATGTCATCACGAACGTTTTGACAGTAAAATTGCAACAATAAGAAATTTACCCATAATTGAGTCAAAATAGAAGTTTCAAACCCACACTGGGAATACGACTAACCAAGATTGTTCCCTGAAATGAGGCTTAATTTCAAGCTCGGAATAGCCCAAACAAACACAAGCAACAAAATCTCCCAAAAAAGATATGAGGCATCCCCTTCGGTTCGAGAATTACCTTAACTGGAGAGCCTCTGACAATTCCCAAACACTTCCATCCGTAGCCACGAATATGTCAAATGCCTATGACTTTGAATCACCTCAATCACAGATCCCAATCTCTAGATATCGCGATTTGAAATATCAAAGAACAACTGAAAATAACCTAATAAAGGCTAGTTCTTCATTTTAGGATTTTAGGTTTCAATTATTCGCTTTTGTGACTGAAAAAAACGTACCTACCACCTTTTTGGATTCCTATCTGAATCAAATTTCAAATTTGATTAATTTATTGGAATTGCTAAAATTAGAGGTTCATAAAGAAATTAAGTCTATATACCACGTTCAAATTACTGGCATTATTATTACTGATCAATAAAATTAGAAAAAATCCATATCTGTAAAATAAAGAAAGGGGAAATTCATTTATGGTAAAAAATTCTGTCATTTCAGTTATTTTTCAAGAAGAAAAGAAAGGATCTGTTGAATTTCAAGTATTCAATTTCACCAATAAGATACGGAGACTTACTTCACATTTAGAATTGCACAAAAAAGACTATTTATCTCAGAGAGGTTTGAAGAAAATTTTGGGAAAACGTCAACGACTGCTAGCTTATTTGGCAAAAAAAAATAGAGTACGTTATAAAGAATTAATTAATCAGTTGGAGATTCGAGAGACAAAAACTCGTTAATTTGATTAATTTGAAGAGTTATATCATTTTCACTTATATGTTTCGATTAAATTTGTATGAACTTCTTTTCACTTTCAGTAATTGAATGCTTGACCAGGTCCACAAATGCGGAGGAATACCTAATCCTTCTCTGTGAATGCGTGGACCTGGTCCGTGAACCTAGGACCGAGTTCGCGAATGTGGGAACCTGGTCAGTGAATGCATGGACCTAGACCTTAAATGCAAAGAGAAAATAACTCATCTTTTGCGAACACATAGACCTAGTTTAGATGCACCAACTGATCATTAAGGGCTGAAAAAAACTCTAACGGGGTGCTCCAGATTCGGTTGGAACCCGTGCATGCAAACAAAATATTCTACTACATTGAGTTAGACATTCTGGACTCAACGGAACCATCAAAATTTCAATCAAAATTTGTTCCAATGAAAAGTGGGTCCTGATGAGTGGTAAACTTGCACTCTTTCACTACAAGAAAGTATACTTATTGCTACGAAATCTAAGCTATGAATTTGAAAATTGTAGCTGTTACTTAGTAATAGCCATAAAAATTTAAATTTCGTGGCAATCCAAATATTCGTCAAATTTCTTAGCCATGGATATTAAGTTGACAAAGCTAAATCCTTATATTTGCTATAATTGCTAACAATAGTGGCAATAATTATCTAAATAGCTACAATTTGATTGGTACAATAACATTATGTAGCTAATTATAATTTTTTTGCTACGCAATAAAAATAATTATAACAATAGTAACTCTTTAGCCATGATAAGTTATTTGAAATAAAATATCATAGAAAAATAAATAATTTTGCTTCAAGTTATAAAAAGATGTGACAATAGTTAAATCAAATAGCCATAGAATTTTTGCTAATGCAAAAATTCGTAACTAATAACTATTTTTTTGCCACAAATTTAAATTTACCGTAGTAATAATAACCTTTTAGCCACAATAACCTATTTGAAAAAATATTTGTAGCAAAATAAATAATTTAGCTTTAAGTTATAAAATATTGTGGCAATAATTAAACGAAATAGCCATAAATTTTCTTCTATAATAAAATTTCATAGCTGATAATTAATATTTGCCATGAGTTTAAATTTATCATAGTAATAATAAGCTTTCAGCCACAATAAATTATTTGAACAAAAAATTGAGGCTAAATGTTTATTTAAAGTTATAAAAGTTATGACATATTAAAAATATAATCATAGATTTTTTGCTATAATACAATTTTATAGTTAATTATTATATTTTATCATGATCATGTTGAAACTTGTTGAAGCAATAGTCACCTTTTATCCATAAGAATTAATTTAAAATAAAATATTATAACTTAATAAATATTATGTTTCGAGTACCACAAAATTGTTTCAATAATTAACTTAATGGTTATAATTATTTGTCATGGCAAAATGATATAGCCATGTGAGTAAAATTGAGGAGATACATATTATCTAATACAAGGTGAAACATAAGCCTTGAGGTGCTTTATTTTCTATTGAGAATTCATGTTATACGACTGGACGACTGGGCCTCTTCTATCGAACAATACATTTATCGAGCTAGCTTAATTAGAGATGTTAATCTTTCTATCAATTCAATTTTACAAGATCTTAATTTTTTAGTTTTGAGTATAATTTAAATAAATAGAAGTTATACAAAAAATAAATTATAGAAGTTATGTCTAATTAATTTGATGTAATTGTAATTTTCTTATATAAAAAAATATGTATAATCAATTTACAAATCATTAAATAATGTAATATCTATTGAAATATGCAATATGAATTATTCTGGAATATAGATAGATAAATAAATTGTTTATTGAATCTATCTATATATAATAGGAGAATTAAAAATCAACACATGTCAGCACCACAAAATTTCTCAATTATTTTATTTTAAAAAATCAGATTAAAAAAAGAGAGTAAAAACTAAAAAATTATATTATAAATCCGTTAAATTTTAAAAAGTAAAAAAAAACTACATATTTTATTTAAAATAATCATTTTGAATCTAGTTATCAAAGTTAATATAACTCTTTTTTTAAAAGGATAATTGATTGTACATGAGGCTAGAGTTTATATTATTTTGAACTCTTATTTTTATCATAATTATTAATTAGAATACTTATCTTTATTGATTGACATTTATTTAATTATTTTAAAAATAATAAAGAAGCAAATGAAAAATACACACACAAAAAAACAACAAAAACTACACATTAATATTACTCCACTACGTACTACTTTCTCATTCAAAATCAAGACATTTAGAGTAAATAAATTCAAATGAAAAAAATAAAAAAAATACAATAAACTTTAAGATAACCTATATGTAATAGTATATAGTTATTAATTAAAAATTTCTAGATAATATGCTTGGTGTAAGATTATTTAAATTAAAATATAACTTTTATATTTGGTTAGAAAAATAAACACATCGCTAGAAAAAGAAAAACAAAGAGACAAAATAAAATATAATGTAAAATCAACTAAAACTAAATTAATTTTAAAATATTAATCTATGAAAGTATCATTCATCTGGAAAAAATTATATTGTACTAAATTATAGAATACTAAATACTCATATAAAGTAAAAAAAATATAAAATAATATTAAATACTCAATATAGTACTACAATATGAGATTTGAAGAGAAAATAATTAATTGTAAGGGAAATAAAAAAATGTAATTAATACTATCTTGATTTCATAAATTGACAAGTAATTTGGACAAATATTTTTATTAATATGAACAACTAATATGAGTCGATGGTCTCTCTACCTCCACGAGATAGTGGTAACGTCAGGGTACACTCTATTCTTGTTAGACCTCACTTAGGAGATTTCACTAGATATGTTATTATTGGACAACTAATATGAGACATAAGGAGTATAAGTTAAAACATTATTTTGAAAAGAAGAATAGATAACAAAACTAATAAATGACCAAAGAATATATATATTTTAGAATAATATTTATTCATATAAATAATTGACCTTTCCAATTAACTTAAAGTAAAGTATATATTTGTTTTTATTATTGTTAATATTATTAATTATTGTTATTTTCATGAGATAATTTTATTTGTTATTATGTATAACAATTGTTGTATTTTGTTATATATATATAACAAATGTTGTATTTGTTAATTTTAAAATAAGCAAAAATCATTATACATATAATTAGAGATAATAACTACAAAAGTAAAACATAAATATTCACCTAAAATAACTCTCCACCGTACCTTCTCCCTCCCTCTTCCCTATTTAGATCCCAAATATCTCCCACAAAAAAATAAAATTGCAAAAGATCAAAAGTTCCCCCCAATATTTTAAAACCCAATTAACAAAAACCTACATATCCTTTCCCCTCTTCCCATATCCTTCTTGTCCGCCCCTCCCCTCACCCTTTTTTATCCAATTTTTTGTTCAATTTTTATTTCTAATGTTTTGTTAATTTTTCTTTTGTAGGTTTTACCTAGCATTCTTGATGCACAATGGCATTCAATGAAGCATCAATTAAGAAGAACAATTCTAGGAGCTTTAAACTCGAAAAACTGAGATACTAATTCAGTGCTTGCAGATGAGATATTAGAAAAGAGAATTTTAGAAGAAGGAGAAATGTATTATCATTCAATGGTTTCAACTGCAATCCTTTACATTGTATATATGGATATATTCCACAACTAAAAATCAACTGCTACATGAACTACTATAACAAAATAACAAAATTGTAACTAAATAATGAACCCCAATTAACTATTGGACATAATCCACTAACTAACTTGTATTATGACTTGTAATATCTGTAGACTTGCATCAATACCCCCTACAAAAGTACAGACTTGTCCTTGATGCTTATCGTGACCAATGACACTAACCTACGGTATGATTGTCTACGATCGTCGATAGTATAGTAACCCAACTAAAGGTTGGGGTCGTGTCCCAAGGGAGTGGTTTTGAGAATTGATAGAAAAATAAAATTAAGCTCTAACTAGTCGTAGCTAAAGACATTAACGAACACAAATATTGTAAATAAAGGGGGTGACATGAAAGTGTCAAATATCGATTTTGGGGTTTTGTTACAGGTAGTAAAAGCAGCAAAAATTAACAAGATAATCAAGTATGGGGAAATGTTCTTGGGGTGTGACCGCAATACAAGTTGAGATAAATAGTTAAGTACATGCTTTAGACAAGAAATTTGTAAGATAATAGTGACTAGGCTAAGCTTTAAATGGAAATAAGTTTCCTCTCGGGCAACTTACACCGTTTCAAATGTGTTTCTCTCAGACACCTATTTTCCGCATGAAGACCAGCCTACGCCTTACCCACTCACTCTCTCGAGCTGAGTGTTAGGATATGGGACTAAGGCTCACCCTATCGGGCTGAACCTCATGTCGACCCACTCTTTAGGCCATCAGTCTAGTGGTCTTGGTTTCGCGACCTCCCTCTCTGGCAAGTCGAAAACACATGAGTGGCTTTGTATTTGCAACTACAAACCCTTTAGATTAAACCACAACCACTAGGTTAAATCACCATTAAACTACATATAACCTATCAGCAAGCAAGACCCAACAATAATATCAACACATATTTGTTAAATCACACCCCAAGAATGGGGGGTTTTTAGCCACACATCAAGAAATAACATAATACACCTAAAATGATAGTAAAATCAAATGAGTATAAGAAATTAAACCATAATTTAGGCAAAAGAAGAAGAATAGAGAAGACCTACTTCCAACTTGGGGAAGATGAACTCCTTTCGTCTAGTTCCCAAAAATCCTCTACAAACTTGAGAGAAAATATCTAAAAAGTAATATTCTATTCTGGAAATTAAAATAAAAGTTCGACTCTTAATAATAATAATAAGTTCAGTATTTATAGACTTCAGAAAATAGCGCTGGCGGATCTTTCGGCGAAGTTAGTCGATGTCGCCGAATGACTTCGGCGACTAGTCCTTCGTCTGCCTAATCGCCGTTTCGTGCTTGCCTTCAGCACCTTCACGTTTTGGACCATTGGGTGGTATAGTACTGCTTCGCGAAACTATTCGGCCAAGCGTCGACTGCTCCTTTCATCACCATTTTGATCCTTCTCCTTCAGGGCTTCGCGTACTGGAACAAAGGGCGGAGTAAATCCCTTCGGCAAATCGCCAAGTGTGCTTGGCGATGCTCGTGTTTCAGTTTTCGTCGTTCTTTTTCAGCCTTTTTTTGTTCCTTTTTTTGCGCCTAAGCGTCCATGCTTTCCCTAAAACTTCAAATACCTGAAACTTAAGAGTTTTCATCAGATATTTAAACAAAATAAGCATTCGAGGACACTAATCTTATCAAAATAAAGCCCTAAAATGAGTCCAATTTGTGGACTCATCAACACCCCCAACTTAAACTTTTGCTTGTCCTCAAGCAAACTCAAGTTCAGCCGTTCCAAAAGGGTGTCTCAAATAGTGCAACACAAGACTCAAACATGAACATACACAACTAGATTCAAATTACTTATGCACAAATCAACTGTGTACTCAAAGATTCAAGTTGTGACACACCATTACCAGAGATTCTCATGCTCGCAATACTTGCTACTTGTGCAAGTTCAAGCTCGGAAAAAAGTATCTAAATACCCTCACATGAAAGAAGGTTTCCATATTCACAAACAGAGGTTAATCAATTCAAGATCAGGAATCAGATGCAGCGCTCACACTCATAAAGAGGAACACAATGCATGTTTTTACCCATAGATTTGCCATCATTTTCTAATCGACTTTCGATTCGGCTAACTCTAGAAACAAAAGGTCTTTCTAAGGCTTGAAATAGGGATGAGTGCAAATGTATGGTCATTTAGGCTCAGTGGCTCCTTCCTCGTGGGATGTGGTATTCTCAGGGCATTCCCTTCTTTTCCTTTATCAATTCTTTTTCTAGTGCTTCTAAGTCACCTGTTTATTCACCTTCATGGATTGATTGGAAACCCGATTTCCTTCGTACCTTATTCCATATCTTTTTTTGAATTGAAAGGGTTTGCATTGTTCTGCAATAGCATGGGTTAATGGGGACTTTTTCTGCACTTCTTGACTTCTCCTTCTCCTTTTCACCACACCCCAACATAGGCTTTTGGTCTAAGTTGGTTATTCACTAAACCACAAATTAAGAGGATTATAGGTAGTGGGTCATGTGAGGTCTAGGGTTCATCAAGGTTCTTCCAAAGAAAGGTAAGGCTCAAAGGGTGTTCAAAAAGAATTTCACACACTCACAGATAGGCCACAAAAGAGGTATATGTCAAATTTGGCTCACACTCTTTAAAGTTTCCTAAGATCATATCAAGAGGACACCTTTCTAAATCAATCAGACTTACACGGAAAATTCTAGGTTTATTCATACATGATTCAAAGCAAACTAATCACACAAGGAATCGACACTTAAGTCAAATAAGACTACACACTTTCGCTAGTGTGCATTGGTCATTACAAGAGAATCAATTCGATAAATGGCTAATCACAACGAGATGCAAAGAGCTCACATATTGTCTATGCAACTTCATTTGGCCTCGTCATAGCCATACATTCATGTTCGTTCAAATGAGAGCAATATTCAAGTCATCGGTATTGATCGAAACCAAGACTTAATTTTTTGCAAAAGAATAGCCACATTCGACTCACGAGGGGTGGCAAAAATGTGAGAAAAATTTAAAATTTTTCGGAAGGGTCAAATTCATTTTGCAATTAAATCCAAAAGAGAGCCATAAGCTCAAACAATCACAAAAGTAGTTTTTTTTATAAAAAAAACACAATTGAAACAGATAACCCAACTATACACCAAAACACAAGTATCATCTAGCACACAAAAGCTGAGCGTCACCCCACCACCAATAAAAGCGTTTGTCCTCAAATGCAAATTATATAGAATCCAAAAGTAGATGTAAGCAAGTTAGAGAGGAGGGTAAAGAAAGGTCTTGGCTATGCAGTCTCTTTATCTATTGGGACATAAGTGCCCGGAGTAGTCTCAGATGGGAAGGAAGTGCTAGATCCACTAGGGGCTTCTGTGGACGAAACTGTCTCTACTAGATCTGGCAGATCTCTGAATATGGTCGCATCTTGGCTCACTCTTATCTCCTCAACCTGTGCTGTTATCAACTCCTCGTCGGTTTCTGCATTTGACTCTGCCTATGCTGCACCATCCCTTTGCACATCTCCGGTGGTCTCAGGAATATCCTTATCGACTGCTCTCTAAGAGTGAAGTGAAGTCGATATACTTAAGGTAATCTAAGTCCCTCCGCAAACTTGCAATCTCGGCTTTTAGGGCCGTCACCTCAAGGTTTCCCACTGTCTGCTCTCACAAGCCATAACTCTCACTGTCAAGGCATCAACAAAAGTCTAAATGGGAGTAACTGCTGCTAGTATGGCCTTGTCAATCATCTCTGGAACAGACCTTTCCAGTCTGGTGGCTCTCACATCAGCTGAATAGGCCAACTGCCCCATCTTCAGGATCATGGCCTGAGTGATTCTGGCAGGCCGGGAGGATGAGGAGGCACCTGGAACTTGTGAGGAAGAAAAAGAAGGAGTTGGTTCAGAGGCCAGGGTGGACGAAGGTGTTTCTGCTGATAATAAGTCAATATTGACCTCTGGAGAATTATCTGTTGGGGTTGCTAATTTCCTGTCATCCTCCTTTCATGTAAATTCGGCCTCTATACGCCGGATAGCAGTGGAGAAAGATGGAGTGACCTCTATATCACTGGCAAGATCTCGGGGTAATTCAACATAGAGGCATAATTCGATGACCAGAACAGGAAAGGGTAGAGACGTCTACGTCTGTTTGGCTCTAATTGCCATCTACTGTGAAACCAGAAGCCCCAAGTCGATTCGCTTCCTAGCCATGATAGACCCAAGGTAAGAAGCCTTAGGATGCCGCATAATGGACTCGTTCAGGGATGGCATGATAGTCCTGTTGATGAAACCAAACAAGTACCGGGAGGCAATGTTCATATCACTCTTCTCAATTAGAGATCCTGTATCCATCCACCTCGGGGTGGTGTTAGAGATCATCGGAGCTAGCCAACTCTTCAAGTCATCCAGAGACTGAGCAGTAGGCAAACCCTGGTATGGCAGCACCGAGTGCAGCGGTCGACCCAATACAACATTAATATGCTCGCGGTGACACTCCACTTCTTTGCCTCTGACCATAACCGAATTCACCGGTCGGAACTCACTAGCCTTTTTCTTATTTTTTGAGACCATTTCCTCATAAGCTAGGTAGAATTCCTGAACCCAGGAAGGGATGTAAGAGCCCCACGGTTTAGTGAACTACTCGAACTCGTGATAACTGAGTGTGTCAAGTACCTCAGCATGATTATCTTCCAAACCCTCCAAAAATAATAATTTTTCTTTTAGAATGGTTCGTAAACCATCGCCTTTTAGTATGTTCAGCAACCTGAGTGGAGGTGGAGCTACAGAGAGTGCAGGAGCCGCTGGAGGTGGTGCTAGATTCGACACTTATTCGGTAGTTCGGGGAGTGGCAGCGGAAGGGGTTTTGGTGTCTGCGGGTTGATTTCTCGCCCTGAGTTCCTCCCTTGGATTTATCAAAGGTTGCTCATCCTCCGGCTCAGAAATAGCTGGTTCAACATTTGTGCCGTTCCTAGCTATGTGCTTTTTTCGTTTGCCTTTATCTCCCGGTGAGAGATCTTGCTTTCTTTTCTGTGAAGGACGTGATCCTCCTTCATTGATTGTAATTCCCGTTGCCTTTTTCTGAGGTGGTGCGTTTAGGTTTGTGTGTACCATATCTGCAAAAGTTTGTGATTAGTCAGAAGAACAATCACAGTAAAACACAGAAAATCTGAAGTGGAAAGGTTCACTTATCAATCGGCGAATCGCCAAATCTCTTTAGCGAGCTAGGAAAACTCACCGAAGGGATTAGCTTGAAATCTAGGAAAATAAGCGATGAAAAATTCTATTTGGTGAGACGCCGACTACCTTTGGCGATGACGAAGTAGTCCACCAAAAGATAAAGTGAAAGAGGGTAGATGAGGCATGCGAAAAACGATCTGAAGTACTAATGGCGAGTCACTGACTACCTTCGGCGACCACAGATGTGTCCGCCGGAAGTTACAGATCTCTCAGTACTAAGGACATGAATAAAGAGCGATATAAGATAAGTAGGCGAACCGCCGAATCGTTTGGCGAGCACGACCCAACTCACCGAATGATTCACCGTGCCTATTTTTCAACCTACTTCTTAGAATCGACCATACAAGCAGTGAAAATGAAATTAAAGTGTGCAGTCACGAAATTCACACAAGACTCATACTTTCCATCATTCCGGAATACTCAGACTTCTTCCAGTCCTGCCAAATTTTAGCCATTTAACTACGATCACCTTTAAGAATGTCGTAACCCATTCTTTTGTTGAGCAATTTTTGTTGTTCAGCAAAAATATGGGCCATTTAGGTTTTAATCCACCAATATAACGACAATTAAGTAACACCCAGAACAAGTCAATCAAATTAAAGCACAAACAACAAGGCATTCGATAATTAAAATATTTCTGGCAATTAAGCTCGAATTACTCAGAGCATATCAAGTTATATCTATCAGAGAGGCCCATCACACGTCATCCTGATACTACATTTGCAAAAGAGTGCAAAACCTTTTAAGATAAATTCGGGGTTTTATGGACTAACCTTTAATGCCGATCAAATTACTTTTTAGAATGCTAGGAAGCAAAGAGATCCAACCCCAAGCACTATTTACCAATTGAAATACTAATGGAAAGGTAAAAATCTAAGAATAAGTACCTTTGGTATGATTTTGAGGGGTTTAAGAAGGGGAAAAGTGAGAGCTTCAAACATTTTGACTTTCTAGCTTTTCATAACCGTTCAGTTTTCTATCATTCGGCGACGTTAGTCTTATTGCTGATAAAATCGGTGACGTGCTGAATGAATACTTACCTCGCGGACTTTTACAGGACATCTCTTATTTTGGGGTCCCAACAGCGGGTTAAGTCGGAGTTGCCGATATATTCGGCGACTCGCCCACTGGGTCCTTGGCTCGCCAAGTTGCACTTCTCAACACCTTTTTCATTTTACCCTACAAAATCAGCACACCATAATTTGAACAAAATAATTAAAAGCAGTAAAACCTTGGGTTGCCTCCCAAGAAGCTCCTTATTTTGCATCACGGCACAATGTAAGCCTTGTCTCTCTCTCCGTTATTGGGGTTTTCCCCAGTGTCACTAGGTGACCCCAATATGTGATTTGGGTGGAGATGAGGCACTGCAAAACTCAGGAGTGACCTGTTTAGCTGGATTGATCTAGAGTGGGATCCAATCATTTGATGCAGCACTTAAATAATCTCTTTCATTTCTTCCAACACCCGATCCTGATCGGTGACCTTTTGGAGAGTGATTTGAAGTGTGTCCTCGACACGATTTTCTCTCCCATTTCTAGACTTCCTCCGCTCATGAGGGGGTATATACCTCCCCTTGTTGTTGCATTGGACTTCCACTTCTGAGAGTTTGGTGGCCAGTTCGTCTAGCTGAGATGCCAGAGTGGTCAGCGTGGGGTCCTTTTGGAATTCTTGGCTCACTTCGACCAAATTTCCACTACTCTGCTCAGCTATGTTCATCTAAGTGGACAACTCAATGAAAAACAAAACTTAAATTAAAGTTAGTGAACTACAACTAAGAAGAACAAAAATTCTACTAATCTAAAAATTCTCAAATAACACCATTCACTGGCAGAGGCACCATTTTGATGCTTATCATGACCAATGACACTAACCTACGGTATGAGTGCCTACGATCGTCGATTGTATAGTAACCCAACTAAATGTTGGCGTCGTGTCCCAAGGGATTGGTTTTGAGAATTGATAGAAAAATAAAATAAAGCTCTAACTAGTCGTTGCTAAAGACATTAACGAACAAAAATATTGTAAATAAAGGGGGTGACATGAAAGTGTCAAATATCGATTTTGGGGTTATGTTACAAGTAGTAAAAGCAGCAAAAATTACAAGAGAATCAAGTATGGGAAAATGTTCTTGGGGTGTGACCGCAATACAAGTTGAGATAAATAGTTGGGTACATGCTTTTGACAAGAAATTTGTAACATAATAGTGACTAGGCTAAGCTTTAAATGGAAATAAGTTCCTTCTCGGGCAATTTACCAGTTAAAAATGCGTTCCTCTCAGACACCCATTTGCCGCATGAAGACCAACCTACACCTTACCCCACTCACTCTCTCAAGCTGAGTGTTAGGATATGGGACTAGTGCTCACCCTCTCGGGCTGAACCTCATGTCGACCCACTCATTAGGCCATCAGTCTAGTTGTCTTGGTTTCGCGACCTCCCTCTCAGGCAAGCCGAAAACACAATAGTGGCTTTTTATTTGCAACTACAAACCCTTTAGATTAAACCACAACCACTAGGTGAAATCACCATTAAACTACATCTAAACTATCTGCAACCAAGCCCCAACAATAATATCAACACAGATTTGCTAAATCACACACCAAGAATGGGGGTTTTTAGCCACACATAAAGAAATAACAAAATACACCTCAAATGATAGTAAAATAAAATGGGTATAAGAAATAAAACCTTAATTTAGGCAACGGAAGAAGAATAGAAAAGACCCACTTTCAACTTGGGGACGATGAACTCCTTTTTTTAAGTTTCCAAAAACCTTCTCCAAACTTGAGAGAATATATCTAAAAACTACGATTCTATTCTGGAAACTAAAATAAAAGTTCGACTCTTAAAAATAATAATAAGTTCAGTAATTATAGACTTCAGAAAATAGCGCTGGCGGATCATTCAGCGAAGTTAGTCGATGTCGTTGAATGACTTTGGTGACTCGCCCTTCGTGCTTCTCGTCGCCATTTCGTGCTTGCCTTCAACACCTTCATGCTTAGGACCATTGGGCGCTATAGTACTGCTTTGCGAAACTATTTGGCTAAGCGTTGATTGCTTCTTTCATCGCCTTTTTGATCCTTCTCATTCAGGGCTTCGCGTACTGGAACAAAGGGCGGAGTAAATCCCTTCGGCGAATCGCCAAGTGTGCTTGGTGATGCTCGGGTTTCAACTTCGTCATTCTTTTCAGCCTTTTTGTTCCTTTTTATGCCTAAGTGTCCATGCTTTCACTAAAACTTCAAATACCTAAAACTTAAGAGTTTTCATAAGATATTTAGACAAAGAAGCATTCGAGGACACTATTCTTATCAAAATAAAGCCCTGAATGAGTCCAATTTGTGGACTCATCTACACCCCCACCTAAACCTTTGCTTGTCCTCAAGCAAACTCAAGTTCAGCCATTCGAAAAGGGTGTCTCAAATAGTGCAACACAAGACTCAAACATGAACATACACAACAAGATTCTAATTACTTATGCACAAATCAATTGTGTACTCAAAGATTCAAGTTGTGACACACCATTACCAGAGATTCTCGTGCTCGCAATATTTGCTACTTGTGCAAGTTCAAGCTCGGAAAAAAGTATCTAAATACCCTCACAAAAAGAATGATTCCATATTCACACACATAGGTTAATCAATTCAAGATCAGGAATCAGATGCAACGCTCACACTCAAAAAGAGTAACACAATGCATGTTTTTACCCATAGGTTTGCCATAATTTTCTAATCGACTTTCGATTCAGCTTACTCTAGAAAAAAAAAGGTCTTTCTAAGGCTTGTAATGGAGATGAGTGCAAATGTATGGTCATTTAGGCTCAGTGGCTCATTCCTTGTGGGATGTGGTATTCTCAGGGCATTCCCTCCTTTTCCTTTATTGTTTTTTTTTCTAGAGCTTCTAAGTCACCTGTTTATTTACCTTCATAGATTGCTTGGAAACCCGATTTCCTTCGTACCTTATTTCACTTTTTTTTTTAATTGAAGGGGTTTCCACTGTTCTGCAACACCATGGGTTAATGGGGACTTTTCTTGCACTTCTTGACTTCTCCTTTTCTATTTCACCACACCCCCAACTTAGGCTTTTGGCCTAAGTTGGTTATTCACTAAACCACAAATTAAGAGGATTATAGGTAGTGGGTCAAGTGAGGTCTAGGGTTCATCAAAGTTCTTTCAAAGAAAGGTAAGGCTCAAAGGGTGTTCAAAAAGAGTTTCACACATTCACGGATAGGCCACAAAAGAGGTATATGTCAAATTTGGCTCACACTCTTTAAAGCTGTCTAAGATCATATCAAGAGGACACTTTTCTAAATTAATCAGACTAACAGGGAAAATTCTAGGTTTATTCAAACATGTTTCAAAGCAAGCTAATCACACGAGGCATCAACACTTAAGTCAAACAATACTACACACTTTCGCTAGTGTGCAATGGTCATTACAAGAGAATCATTTTGATAAATGGCTAATCACAACGAGATGCAACTTCATTTGGCCTCGTCATAGCCATACATTCATGTTCGTTCAATTGAGATCACTATTCAAGTCATCGATATTGATCGAAGCCGAGACTTTTTGCAAAAGAATAGCCACATTCAAATCACGAGGGGTGGCAAAAATGTGCGAAAAATTTAAATTTTTTTGGAAGGGTCAAAATCATTTTGCAATTAAACCCTAAATAGAGCCATAAGCTCACACAATCGCAAAAGCAAATTTTGTTTTTAAAAAAAAAACACAATTGAAACAGATAACCCAACTGTACACAAAAACACAAGTATCATCTGGAACACAAAAGGTGAGCGTCACCCCACCACCAATAAAAGCGTTTGTCCTCAAATGCAAATTATATAGAATCCAAAAGTAGATGTAATAAAGGTAGAGAGGAGGGTAAAGAAAGGTCCTGGCTATGCAGTCTCTCTATATGTTGGGACATCAGTGCCCAGAGTAGTCTCAGAAAGGAAGGCAGTGCCAGATCCACTAGGGGTTGCTGTGGACGTAACTGTCTCTACTAGATCTGGCAGATCTCTGAATATAGTCGTATCTTGGCTCACTCTTATCTCCTCAACCTGTGCTACTATTAACTCCTCGTCGATTTATGCATCTGATTCTGCTTGTGCTGCACCATCCCTTTGCACATTTCCGGTAGTCTTAGGAACATCCTTATCATGTGACCTCTCTAAGAGTGAAGTGAAGTCGGTAGACTTAAGGTAATTTACGTCCTTCCGCAAACTTGTAATCTCGGCTTTTAGGGCCGTCACCTCAGAGGTTTCCCACTATCTTTCCTCACAAGATAAAACTCTCACCGTCAAGGCATCAACAGAAGTCTGAATGGAAGTAAGTGCTGCTAGTATGGCCCTATCAATTATCTCTGAAACAGACCTTTCCAGTCTGGTGGCTCTCACATCAGATGAATAGGCCAACTGCCCCATCTTCAGGATCTTGGCCTTAGTGATTCTGGCAGGCTGGGAGGGTGAGGAAGCACCTGGAACCTGTGAGGAAGAAGAAGAAGGAGCTGGTATACCTAAGGGTTCAGAGATCGGGGTGGACAAAGGTGTTTCTGCTGATAATAAGTCAATATTGTTCTCTGGAGAATTATCTGCTAGGGCTGCTCATTTCCTGTCATCCTCCTCTCGTATAAATTCGGCCTCTATATGCTGGATATCAGTGGAAGAAGACGGAGTGACCTATATATCGTTGGCAGGATCTCGGCGTACCCCAGCATGCTGGCATAATTCGGTGACCAGAACAGGAAAGGGCAGAGATGTCTGCGTCTGTTTGGCTCTAATGGCCATCTCTTGTGAAACCAGTAGCCCCAAGTCGATCCGCCTCCTAGCCATGATTGACCCAAGGCAAGCATCCTTAGGATGCCGCAGAATGGTCTCATTCTGGGATGGGATGATAGTCCTACTGATGAAACCAAACCAGTACCGGGAGGCAATGTTCATGTCCCTCTTATCAATTTGAGCTCCTGTATCCATCCACCTCGAGGTGCTGTTAGAGATCATTGTAGCTAGCCAACCTTTCAAGTCATCCAGGGACTGAGCAGTAGGCAAACCCTGGTACGGCAGTACCGAGTGCAGCGGTTGACCCAATACAACATTAATATGCTCGTTGTGACACTCCACTTCCTTTCCTCTAACCATAACCGAATTCACCGGTCGAAACTCACTAGCCTTTTTCTTATTTTTCGGGACCATTTCCCCATAAGCAAGGTAGAATTCCCGAACCCAGGAAGGGATGTAAGAGCCCTGCGGTCTAGTGAACTGCTCGAACTCATGATACCTGAGTGTGTCAAGCACCTCAGCATGCTTACCTTCCAAACCCTCCACAAATAATATTTTTCTTCTAGAATGCTTCGTAAACCATAACCTTTTAGTATTTTTAGCAACCTGGGTGGAGGTGGAGCTACAGGGAGTGCAGGAGCCGCTGGAGGTGGTGCTGGAGTCGACACTGATTTTGTAGTTGGGGGAATGGCAGCGAAAGGGGTTCCGGTGGCTGTGGGCTGATTTCTAGCCCTAAGTTCCTACCTTGGATTTATCAAAGGTTGCTCATCCTCCGACTCAGAAACAGTTGGTTCAACATTTGTGCTAGCGATGTTCTTTTTTCGTTTGCCTTTATCTCCCGGTGAGAGATCTTGCTTTCTTTTCTGTGAAGGACGTGATCCTCTTTCATTTATTGTAATTCCCGTTGCCTTTTTCTGAGGTGGTGCATTTAGGTTTGTGTGTTCAATATCTACAAAAGTTTGTGATTATTCAGAAGAACAATCACACTAAAACACAAAAAATCTTAAGCAGAAATTAACAAGAGAATCAAGTATGGGGAAATGTTCTTGGGGTGTGACCGCAATAAAAGTTGAGATAAATAGTTGGGTACATGCTTTTGACTAGAAATTTTTAAGATAATAGTGACTAGGTTAAGCTTTAAATGGAAATAAGTTCCCTCTCGGGCAACTTACCCCGTTTCAAATGCGTTCCTCTCGGACACCCATTTGACGCTTGAAGACTAGCCTACGCCTTACCCCACTTACTCTCTTGAGCTGAGTGTTAGGATATGGGACTAGGGCTCACCCTCTCGGGCTGAACCTCATGTCAACCCACTCCTTAGGCCATCAGTCTAGTGGTCTTGGTTTCGCGACCTCCTTCTCGGGCAAGCGGAAAACACATGAGTGTCTTTGTATTTGGAACTAGAAACCCTTTAGATTTAACCACAACCACTAGGTGAAATCACCATTAAACTACATTTAAGTTATCATCAAGCAAGACCCAACAATAATATCAACACATATTTGCTAAATCACACCCCAAGAATAGGGTTTTTTACCCACACATCAAAAAATAACAAAATACACCTAAAATGATAGTAAAATCAAACGGGTATAAGAAATTAAACCTTAATTTAGGCAAAGGAAGAAGAATAGAGAAGACCCACTTCCAACTTGGGGAAGATGAACTCCTTTCTTCAAGTTCCCAAAAACCCTCTCCAAACTTGAGAGAAAATATCTAAAAAGTACTATTCTATTCTGGAAATTAAAATAAAAGTTTGACTCTTAAAAATTATAATAAGTTTAGTATTTATAGACTTCAGAAAATAGCGCTGGCAGATCTTTTGGCGAAGTTAGTCGATGTCGCCAAATAACTTCGGCGACTCACCCTTCGTCTGTCTCGTCACCATTTCATGCTTGCCTTCAGCACTTTCACGGTCTGGACCATTGGGCAGTATAGTACTGTTTTGTGGAACTATTCGGTAAAGCGTCGACTGCTCTTTACATCGCCTTTTTGATACTTCTCCTTCAGCTCTTCGCGTATTAGAACAAAGTGCGGAGTAAGTCCCTTCGGTGAATCGCCAAGTGTGCTTGGCGATACTCGGGTTTCTGTTTCGTCGTTCTTTCCAGCCTTTTTGTTCCTACGCCTAAGTGTCCATGCTTTCACTAAAATTTCAAATACCTGAAACTTAAGAGTTTTCATCGGATATTTAGACAAAATAAGCATTCGAGGACATTATTCTTATCAAAATAAAGCCCTAAATGAGTCCAATTTGTGGACTCATCAGTCCTCAAGGCTGAAAGGAAGGAAATCTATTTTGAATGTCAGACAAGTACTCACAAGTAGCTTGAGAAGAATCAATAGCAGTATACTTCACAAGCACTTGAACCATAACCTTGTTGCCTCTTTTCACAAGCCTCATGTCTAACACACCTTCATGCCTAGGACAATATGGACTGGACAAGTGAAACACGGGTGGATGATTGATGACATATGGGACCTCATGACACTTCTTCAACTAGGAGATGTGAAATGTATGATGAATTAGGACATCAGTTGGCAAAAGCAATTTATAGGTAACAACTCCAACTTTAGCAGCAATAGGATAGGGACCAAAATACTTAGCAGCCAACTTTATAAAGGGTCTAACGCCAACTGAAACTTGCTTATAAGGTTGCAGCTTAAGGTAAACCCAATATCCTACCTCAAAACATATGTTAGACCTATGTCGATCAGCCAAGTCTTTCATTCTTTGTTGGGCTCTTTAAATATGAAACTTCAAAAGATGAATGATTGCCTCTCTAGCAGCCAATGATCTATCTACCATGTTAAATGAAGACTCATCTGCTAAGTAGGGAAGGTGAATGGGGGGTTTCTGACCATATAAAACTTCATAAGGAGTGCATTTGATAGCAGTGTAATAAGTAGTATTATACCACCATTCCTCAGGGCTATCAAAACAGAAACATCTCAGATAAGTTTCCAATGTCCTGTTCAAAACCTTTGTTTGTCCATCTGTTTGAGGATGATAAGAAGTACTCCTCTGTAACTGAACCCCTTGTACTGTAAACAATTATTGCCAGAATTTACTAAGGAACACATGATCTCTATCACTTGTCAATGTATCTGGCATGCCAAGAAGTTTAAAAACATTGTCCAAGAAGCACTATGCTACGAATTGAGCAGTATAGGGATGTTGTAGGCTCATGAAATGGCCATATTTTCTCAACTTATCAACCACCACCAAGATAAAATTCTTGCCATTAAACTTAGGTAAGCCCTCAATGAAGTCTAAACACACATCACTCCATACACCATCTGGAATAGGCAAAGGCTGCAGTAAGCCTGGATAGGTAGAAACATCATATATGTGCCTCTAACAAACATCACATTTGTTGATGAAGTCCCTCACATCCTGACTTAGAGACTTCCGATAAAATAGAGATTGTATCCTCTTAATAGTAGAATCCATGCCAGAATGTCCACTCCGTGCAGTAGAATGCCACAATAAAATAATTGTCTTTCTCAAGTGGGAATTGGCTCCAACTACCAATCTACCCTTCCACCTAAGCTGAGCATACACCAAGTAAAATACTTAAAATGCTGAACCTGTAGTTTAGTAATCAGAGTCTGCAAAGATGCATTAGTTAACCAAGTTTTCTTGATCTGCTCATATAGAGAATCATTAGGTGTCAATAAGGAGATAGCTAATAACTCAATATCAGGCTTCCTAGATAAGGCATCAACAACTTTGTTGTCTGTACCCTTCTTATATTTAATTGAGAAGTCAAAAGCCATTAGTTTGGAAATACAAGCTACCTGAAAGTCAGTGTGGAGGTTTTGTTCCAACAAATGCTTCAAAGTTTTTTTATCAGTCTTGACAATGAAGGGCCTTCCTATCAAATAATGGGACCATTTAGTGTCAACAAATATAAGATCCATTAGTTCCCTATCATAGACAGACATGGCTTGGTGTTTAGGAGCCAGTGAGTTACTAATATAGGCTATAGGGTGGCCTTGCTGTATTAGCACAACACCAATTCCCTTCCTACTTGCATCAGTTTCCACCGCAAAAGGTTTAGAGTAATCAGGCATATCTAATATTGGGGCAGAGATCAAGGCTTGCTTCAGTTCCTCAAATGTTGTTGTAGCATGCTCATTCCATGTATATCCATCCTTCTTGAGTAACTCAAGCAATGGCTTACAAATGGATACAAATCCTTGTATAAACCTTCTGTAGTATCCAGCAAGTCCCAAGAAACCCCTCAACTGCTTGATATTGCTAGGAATAGGCCATTGTGCTACTGCTACAATCTTCTTGGGGTCTGTAGACACCCCCTCACCACTAATGAAATGGCCTAGATATTCCACTTTAGGCACTCCAAAGGCACATTTAGACATTTATGCATATAGTTGGAATCTCTGCATTAGGTCAAAGACTGCCCTCACATGTTCAATATGATCGACCATACTTTTACTGTAAATAAGTATGTCATCAAAAAAGACTAAAACTATTTTTCTCAGTAGTGGCTTAAAAACTGAATTCATAAGACTTTGGAAGGATGATGGAGCATTAGTTAAGCCGAAAGGCATTACTTAAAATTCATAGTGTCCTTTATGAGTTTTAAAGGAAGTTTTCTGAATGTCACTTTCATACATTCTTAGATGGTGATAGCTAGCTCTGAGGTCAATCTTTGAAATTACCATGGAACCTCCTAACTTGTCCAAGAGGTCCTCTATAATGGGTATGGGAAACTTGTCTTTAATGGTCAAGTTATTCAACTCCCTGTAATCTACACAAAGCCTCCAACTACCATCTTTTTTGCCAACCAACACAACTAGTGAAGCATAAGGACTAGTACTATGTTGTATGACCCCCTGATCTATCATTTCCTATACAAGTTTCTCTATGATATCCTTTTTGACCCCTGGGTACCTGTAAGATCTTTTGTTCACTGGGTTGGCAGACTCAACCAATGGTATGCGATGATCGAAAGACCTTCTATGAGGTGTTAGTGAAGTAGGAATCTAAAATATGCTGGCATATTGGTCAATTAACAAGGATAATGCTGGATGAATAAGTTACCTTGGTTAGCATGAATTTTGTAACACTGCAACCTATCCTATGAATCAAATAATAATGACATCATGAAGAATTGTGTCTCATCAACCTCAACCCTATTTATTGATTTGGCCGTTGCAGACTTTAGCTGACTACTAGCTCCTCTCGAGACATGTTTTTTACCTTAATACCTAAATTCAATGGTTCTATTATGAAAATCAAACAAGATTCTACCCAAGGTATTCAACCATTGTACCCCAGGATAATGTCCACACTACCCAATGGTAGCAACAAGAAATCAGAGGTAACTGTAGTACCCTGCAAAAGCCATGTTAGATTTTTGCACACTGAACCTGTTTGCACCATCCTGCCATCAACAACACTAATTGACTGGGCCATAATAGTAGTGGACTGACATCCTAACCTCTTGGCTACTTCTTGATCAATGAAATTATGTGTGCTCCCATTATCAATTAAAACCTGCAAGGGTTTCTTTTCATGGTAGCCAGTCACTCTAATAGTCTGATAACCTGCCACTCCTATGAAAGCTTACAAGGATATGATCAAGAATTCATCAATTTCCTCATTATCTTCCTGTATTTGGTCCTGCACTACCTCTTCTTGAATGAACTCCTCATCTTATCTTTCCACTAGAAAAATTTGTTTATTGGACCTACACTTGTGACCAACCACATAATTATCATCACAGAAAAAACAAAGGCCTTTAGCCCTTTTCTCATCCATCTCAACAGCAGTCAGCCTCCTTCCCAACCCATTACCAGTGAATCTGTTAGGTTTAGAAACCTGTGAATCAACTGGTTTCCTATATGTGGGATTTGGTGTAAATGGTTTTTGAGAGAAAGGTGGTTTAACATGAGTACAAGTAGGTAGAATTGGTCCCTGTACTTGTCTGACCATAGGTTTCAAACCCCATGTCTTAGCTTGTGCATCAATAACATCTTCTTGTAACCTAGCATGTTTATAGGCATGTAGTAGTGTTCTTGGTAACTACATCATGATAAATTTGTTTAGTTCTGGCTTTAGCCTACCCAAAGAATAGCTAATAGTATTCACATTTGACAGATTCACTCCCGTTAATAATCTATCAAACTCAGCATGGTATTCCTTCACACTGCCTATTTGAGTCAGATTCTTCAAAGCCTCCATAGAATACTCAAACTCTTCCCCAAATCTTTCATTCAAAGCCAAGATATACTCTTTCCATGAAGGATTAGCTACACAACTTCTAGACCTCATATACAACCTATGCCAAGCAATTGCCTCCCCTTCTAGGTGTATTGAAGTTACCCGTACCCTCTAGTCGAATGCAACCTCTTCCATAGCAAAGAATTGGTCCACCTTATACAACCACGTTCTTAAATCTTGACCAAAAAATATAGGGAATTCTAATCTAGAAAATTGAGTGAAGAGATTACCAGAATTGCTGTGATTTTCCTTGTGTCTGATTTCATGTTGTGATTCAACTGAACAGGCCCTATGCATTGAAGATTCTGCTCTTCCCAGTTCCTTTTCTTTGCCCTTAATTCCCAGTCGGCCAATAGTTTCCTTGATCTCATACAATTCCTTTACTTTTTGTGAATTCCTATCGTTCATGCTAGTCATCCCTTCCATCAGTTTTGTCAACTGATCTTGGATCTGAGCTAATCGATCATCTATCTCTTCCACTGATTTATCTTGATTCTTACTTCTGGTCACTGTCATGCCCAAGATCGCTAGCTGTGATACTAATTGATGCACAATGGTATTCAATTAAGTATCAATTAAGAAGAACAATTCTAGGAGATTTGAACTCAAAAAACTGAGATACTAATTCAAAGCTTGCAACTGATATATTAGAAAAGAGAATTTTAGAAGAAGGAGAAATGTATTATCATTCAACGGTTTCAACTACAATCCTTTACATTGTATATATGGATATATTCCACAACTAAAAATCAACTCCTACATGAACTGTTATAACAGAATTGTAACTAACTAATGGACCCCAATTAACTATTGGACATCATCCACTAACTTAATTACTTGTAATATGATAATATCTGTAGACTTGCATCAATTCTCCAAGCAAATAAGATAAGTTTTTACAATATGATTTTTTTGGTTTTGTTTTACTGAGTTGTATATTCTAAGTTTTCTATTATTTAAAGGTTTAAGAAAAGATTGAACTACAAATAATTTATCATACACAATTATATTCTATATTTTTGCAAGATATTATTCTCATAGCATAAATTGATGGGTATTACAATGGATTATATATTTTTATTAATGTAAAAGAAATTTTCTGACTAGGTATAAGTTTTATAATTGATAGTAAAATTTGAGATCTATATCTACAGGTTTTAAGAAGTTTAAAAGTTGTGGGTTTGCTTACTTTGTGTTTGTTTTTTGTTTTTTATTTGCTAAACATTTTTGCAAAAAAATTATCCCAAACATATGTTTTTTTCTCCTTGAAATTCTAAATCATTATTTTCTTAGTGCTAAATATTTACCATTATTGATAGGCATATTTATGGAATAAGAGCATGTAAATGACAAATTGGGACTGATGTTGATCAAACTAAGGTGCAATTGAAGATTATGGAAGGAGAGATAGTACAAGACTATGCTACTTTGGACTCAAACAAGATGATGTATTACCAGAATTGTATATCTTGATGATTCTCAAAATTGTAAAATGCAATTATATGTAACTTGAGAATTATTTTTGAGTCTCAAAAATGTAATTGTGGTTACATTATGTAACTTTTTTTTATTAACAAAGCTTGTGGAAAATCCTTTCATTTGTAGTAATAAAATTATTGAGATCTTAGTTTTTGCTACATTATAAAAATTCTTGTGATTAATAATGTTTATGATAGTATTCTTCAATTTGTAGCAATGATTTTTGTAGTTATGACTAAATCTGTATGTAATTATCAAAAATAGGGAAATACATTTTCACTTTTCATAGCAAAATTTTAAAAATTAGCTACAAGTTTTGTATGTCATTGCAAAAAGTTTGAATTCTTAGCTTTGTGAAATAATATTTATGGAAAATACTTTCATTTTATAGCTATAAATTTTCTAATTTGTAGCTAAATACAAGTATCATTGCTACAAGATTAAAAATATAAAATAGCCACAAATTTTAAATTTTCATAGCAAATAAATCAAGACATTTGCCATAGTAGAATATATTGTGTTTACAATACAAAAATTGCTATAGATTTATTATATTGTGGCAAAAGAGTAAACATATTTTCTATAAGTATATCTTCCATAGCAAGAATTTTTTACTATTATAGCTACAACAAATTTTTTGAGTAGCTATAAGTATTAACCCTTAGCCACATACCATGTAAAGTTTGTAGCTAACTTTTAGCCACCCTACATCTTGCCATGAATGCTACGAAAAAATATTTTATGGCTAAAGCGTTTAGCTACGGAAAATTTTAGATTTAGCTACAATGTATTTTGTAGCTTTAAGTGCATTTTCTTGTAGTGTTTGGAGTTCTTTTCTTATGATTTTGCGGCACTAAAAGTAGAGAAAGAGACTAGATATGCTTTGAATTGTGTTATTCTAGGTGTTTTGATGTTGGGAGAAGAAACTCTGATCAAATGTGGATTCAAAGCTGAAAAGAGCAAAAACTTGGGAGAAAAGAAGCCCCAATATCGCACCTACAAAGCACTGGTCACTTAAGCGAACTAGTCAACAACTCGATTAAGCGAGGATGCGGTATTTGTTTTTGCGAACTAGGCCAAAAGGGCAGAGGTCGTTTAAGAGAATTGAAGTTCACTTTCGTGATGTTCGTTTTTGTGAACCTCCTACCTCTTTTGTGAAGCCCACCTTTCCAGACAGGGACAAAATGGGAAATTATCAAGCTTTGGACCCAATATTCAGAAAATAGGATTCGACTTGGGAATTACTCATGATCCAAGAATTGTTAGACAGAGAACATTGTAGAAATATAAATATATTTAAAAAGTATATCTCTTAGTGACCTTGATTTAGGGGTTAAGATATTGAAGGTGTGTTACCTCACATTTCAGTTGTGGATTAGAAGTTTGTGCTTTAATTTAGTAATATATTTTACTCTTTCTTCATTTTCTTTTTTTAATTGCTAGAATCGTTTTTTTTTTTGCTTTTTAGAAGGATAAAGAGAAGGAGAAGACTCTCTCGTGTTCCTTATTTGAGAACTCCACGTGTTTACCTTTTGTTCTAGTCATTAACGGTAAAGCACACATTTAAACAATGGATTTGTGAAGGTTAGTTGAGTTCGAACGCGAATCAAAACATGATTCAAGAACACTCTTGAGGCTCGCCTAACAGGAAGACGATATGCCAAATAGGATCGCTGAGCTCCAGTGAGCTCGCCAAATCAAACAGTATCAAATTATTCAGGGCTCAGACAAAAAAGTCAATGTCAGTGCCAACTCGGTGATTCACCGAGTTGGTTTCGGTGAGATAAGAAAGTCCATCAAAACTGAGAGTGCAAAAGGGAAATTAACAGGTATCAAGGGTGATATCCTCTCCCACTCGGTGATTTGCCAAGTGAGTTCGGCGGACTAAGACAAGCCCACCGAATGGAATAGTACTCAAGGCCATCCGCATGCTAAATAAGGTGATCTAGGTCTTACTCTATGATTCTCCTAACTCCCTTTGTGAACTAAGACAAGCTAGCCGAATAGGAAGTTTCAGCCCAATCCCAATTTTTCAAAGAAAAACCAACACACACAACAAATACTAGTTCCCCTCCAGCATTACAATCCACCTAGATTTTTCTCTACCCATGGTTACTCAGCTTATCTCCATTTATCACTAAGAATTGCACTAATTGAAGATTTTCTCTGAAGAAAGTTGTCACCCTATCCATAATTGGGTAAAATCATGCAATTGGATCAAAACTAAGCTAGTCAGACTTAACTCACATCAAATTAGGCTCAAACCCATCAAATTAACCAATTCCATTCAACAATTTAACCAACACAATCACAATACGTTAATTTGATAGACATGTACAATTAAAGTCACATGGTCACAGTTCAATCTCAACAATATGATGCTACCCATCAAAATCAGGCACTCAAACATAGTTAAAGGTCCCAAACCAACACCTTATTATATGCTTTCTAAACTCAAAAGTAACAACAAGAAGTCGAAACACCAACCTTAAAGTAGAAAATAATCAAGAAAATGAGGTATCAGGGTTGGGTTGACACGAACTACAAGCAAATGCACTCCTAGAACCTTCAATATTCTCACACAAGGCTCACAAACACTCAAAATGTACAATGCAAGAGAAAAGAATAGAAAAAGCTCTCACATTTCAAAGATATCGAATTTTGAATTTGTAAAGACCCTTCACCTTTTTATATCAAGCTCATTTGGCAATTACGACTAACGTCGCCGAACATGTTCGGACAATCGCCAACTAGAGCTTAAACTTGCCAAACTTCCCTAAATAAATACCAAACCTGAAGGTTGATTCGGCTGACCCGATGGAGCCTGCTTAGTGCACTTAGGCAAATCTCCCTTTGAATATATGATCGCCAATCTTGACAGTACACTTTTCTATCTTTTCAAACTCAGAAGGCGGACAAGAAGTAGTTCGTATAATCCCTTCGGCGGATCACTCGTGGGGTTTGTCATCGCCTATTCTTCCTTCTTTGATCTTCCAACTTCTTCTCGACCTACACTTACAACACACATTATTTGAAAGTAGTAAAAACAAAAAAAAGGCTTGGGTTACCTCTCAAGAAGCGCCTTATTTAATGTCGTGGCACGACATATTGCTCAAACTCAACAATCATTTTTGGCGTTCGGTATTGTGTCACTAAGAAAAGTTCCCTTTTTCCTTGGATTAAGATGATTGGAAATTTGACCCAATTGGGTCTCCAACTGCTTGATAGAAAATGAGTGTGAACTCACCGACTGAGATAAAGTGAAGAAGTCATTTTTTAAATCCTTTAACACCTTGTCGGACCCTTCAACCTTATTGTAGATCTTTACAAGAATGTCTTCCGACTGACTTCCTTCTAGACCATCTAATTCTTTTTGGCGTGGACCATAATGGAGAGGCATGTATTTATCTTTGTCCATCTCCCTATCTCTCCAGTTTTCACACAGCCAGTCTTTCCAACCACTATCTTTATCCTTGTTTCAAGGGTCACCATACCTTTGTTAAGATTCCCCAAGAAAATTGATGAAGAAACCACCTTCAATCTAAGCCCTAGCTCCAAGTTCTTGACCTTCTTAAAATGGAGGATTGTAGAGAGAAAAGTATTTGAGAGGAGGTGAGTTCTTTTTAATTCTAATTGGAGTGACTTAAAATGGAAGAATTTGGTCTAGAAGGGTTTTATAATTGCTATTTTGAGCTAAAAGATATCATCATTTGAAGTTGACCCTAAAAGTCGTAACTTAAAAAATCTGCCCCTTGCTCGTCTGTTCCAGTGGGATTACTCAAAGGCTGGTCAACTGGGCAGTCCACTAGGCTAACTCACTAGCCTAGTCCCTTGCTTGCACCCTAGGATGCTACCTAGCTCCATTTAAGTTCTAAAACAGCATAAACATCAACCTAAGCTCCCACTAACCCAAACGTCAAGGCTCAAGTTCATTCTATCATTTTCCGAGTCGTTACAGTACCATAGGAGGAGGTTGCCCATTGTGAAACCCAGGGGGAGACATCTTCTCAGCCCCCTATAGCTTCTCCACCGCTTCAGGAGCCTTTGAGGGCTACAGGACTTTCGGCTCCACCAGAAGTACCACCTCTAGTTCCTCTTATTCCATCTGATCAGGATTTCAAGAGTGCAGTATGTATGTTAGCACAGTTAGTAGCTGCACAGCGCCAGCCAATTGCCAGTTGCGCCAGATGTTGCCGAACCTTCTGAAGGGCCCGGAAGTTTGAGAGCTCGTGAATTTATTACCTTGAATCCTCCATAGTTTACAGGGACAGATCGGACAGAGAGGGACCCTCAACACTTTGTTGATCAGCTTCATAGGAGCTTTAGAGTCATACATGCCTCAGCGACTGAGTCAGTTGAGTTAGCAGCATTTTAATTGTGCGATGTTGTAGTATTGTGGTACGAAAGTTGGGAGAGATCTAGGGGAAAATATGCATTTCTACCCACTTGGGATAACTTTACAGAAGCTTTCATAGATCACTATTTTCCTTGAGAGATTAGGGATGGCCGGGTGGACCAGTTTTTGAACCTCCGACAGGGCAGCATAAGTGTTCGAGAGTACGGGCTGAGATTTGATTCATTGGCTAGATATGCACCAGCATTTGTTGATACGATGCATGATAGGGTACGTAGATTTTGGTGGAAGGGCTTGACTCAGACTATATCGACGCTTGTTCTACCGCTGCACTAAATGATAATATGGATATCTCGCGAATTCAAGCCTTTCCATAAGGCATAGAGGATCACCGACATCTACAGTATATGAGTGAGAGGGTCGAGAGAGAGACAGAAGAGGGCTAGGCTCGCTGGTTCACAGGGAGATTTTCAAGGTGGTCCCATACCTCGATATTCTATTAGGCCACTTAGACCTCCACCACAGCAGTTCCAGGGTAGTAGATTTGATCATCAGGGACAGTCAGGCCCAGGTGAGGGTTCACGAGCATCAGGCTCTCAGCAGCAGAGGGGTTCAGGCCAAGGTAGGACAGCCCCAATGCGTTGTGCTACTTGCGGTAGGATGCATTTTGGGAGGTGCAGACAGGGTTCCACAGGTTGTTATTCGTGTGGACAGGAGGGGCATGGGTGGAGAAACTGCCTGACCATAGGTTTAGGTGTTATAGGTTAGTCGACCAGGTCAGTAGTAGGTTCCTCCTTATCAGCATAGTCTACAGGGTGTGGACCCCAGACTTCAGCAGGTAGAGGTAGAGGCGGAGGCAGAGACGGAGCATCTGTTCTGGTAGTGGACAAAACCATACATATTCATTAGCAGGCCAACAGGACTCAGAGTCATCACCAGATGTTGTGACAAGTACATTGATTATTTGCTCCCATTGTGTTTATGCTTTAATAGATCCTGGATCTACTCTGTCTTATGCTACTCCATTTATTGTGGGAAAGTTATGTATAGGAGCAAAGTCATTAGATCGACCCTTTATTGTATCTACACCAGTTGGTGAGTCTATTATTGCCAGGAGAGTCTATCGAGGTTGCACGGTACCTCTCAAAACCTCGTAGAGTTAGAGATGGTCGATTTTGACATCATTATGGGTAAGGACTTGTTAGCATCTTTTTATGCTAATGTTGATTGCCGAACAAAGATTGTTAGACTCCACTTTCCAGTAGAGGCAGTTTGGGAATGGAAAGGTGATACAGCAACGCCGAAAGGTAGGTTTATTTCCTATCTTAAGGCGAGGAGGATGATTACTAAGGGTTGTATTTATCATCTTGTTCATGTTCATGATATAGATGCAGAACCACCGACTCTTCAGTCTATTCTGATAGTTAATGAGTTTCTAGATGTATTTCCAGACGAGCTCCCTGGTATCCCTCCAGAATGGGAAATTGATTTTGCTATCGATATGCTACTATGTACACAACCCATATTTATCCCTCCTTATAGAATGGCTCCTACTGAGCTAAAGGAGTTGAAGGATTAGCTGAAAGACTTGCTGGCTTTATCAGGCCTAGTGTTTCACAATGGGGTGCGCCAGTGTTATTCATAAGGAAGAAAGATGGCTCACTAAGAATGTGTATCGATTACCGACAGCTGAATAAGGTGACTATAAAGAATAAGTATCCCCTTCCGAGGATCGATGACTTGTTTGATCAGTTACAAGGTGCTGAGTACTTCTCAAAGATTGATTTAAGATTAGGGTACCACCAAATACGAGTTCGGGAGAAAAACGTTCCAAAGACAGCTTTTAAAACCAGATATGAACACTTTGAGTTCTTGGTAATGTCTTTTGGATTAACTAATGCCCCAGCAATGTTCATGGACGTAATGAATAGTATATTCAGGTCGTATCTAGACTTGTTTGTGATTGTATTTATTGATGATATTTTGGTGTATTCACGTTCAAAAGTAGAGCATGCAAATCATCTGTGAGCAGTCCTTCAGGTTCTTCAAGATCGAGAACTTTATGAAAAAATTTCTAAGTGTGAGTTCTGGTTGGACTCTGTAGCTTTCTTAGGCCATATTGTATCAGATAGAGGCATTGTGGTTGATACACAAAAGATTGAGGTCGTAAAGACTTGGCCCAGACCCATGACTCCGACTGAGGTTCATAGTTTCTTAGGGTTAGCTGGGTACTACAGAAGGTTTGTAGAGGGTTTTCTTTACTTTCAGCACCATTAACGAAGCTGACTCAAAAAGCAGCTAAGTTCCAGTGAACTGAGGCTTGCGAGCATAGTTTCCAGGAGTTGAAGGACATGTTGACATCAGCACTAGTTTTAGCATGGCCAGAGGGTTCAGAAGGCTATGTGGTGTACTATGATGCTTCTGGTGTTGGGTTGGAATGTGTTCTAATGCAACATGGTAAGGTTATCGCATATGCTTCAAGGCAGTTGAGAAAGCATGAGAAGAACTATCCGACCCACGATTTAGAGTTGGCTGCAGTTGTGCATGCGTTAAAGATCTGGAGACACTATTTGTATGGCGTTCATGTTGACATCTTTAAAGATCATAAAAGACTTCAATATATCTTTAGACAGAAGGAGTTAAATCTGCGACAGCGTCGATGGTTTGAGTTACTGAAAGACTACGACGTGGATATTTTATATCATCCAGGAAAGGTGAATGTGGTAGCCAATGCCCTCAGTCAAAGATCTATGGGTAGTTTATCCTATTTAGTTCTTGAGAAGCGTGAGCTAGCGCGAGAGCTTCATCAGTTAGGTAGCTTGGGAGTTAGATTGTTAGAGGCAGAAGATAGTGGGGTAATAATTCAGGATACAGCCGTATCATTTCTAGTTGTAGAAGTAAAATCACGGCAACAAGAGGATCCTAACTTAGAGCAGCTCAGAACCAAGGCTTAGGATCAGCAATCTTTAGCATTTGATATAGCAGGAGATGGAGTCCTTAGAATAGCTTAGAGCAGCTTAGAGCCAAGGCTCAAAATCAACAGACTTTAGCATTTGATATAGCAGGAGATGGAGTCCTTAGATATAGCGGTCGAATGTGTGTTCTAAAATTGAAGGGCTTTGACATCGGATTATGGAAGAGGCACATCATTCCCGTTATTCTATTCACCCTGGTTCGACGAAGATGTACCATGATATTAAGGAGATCTATTGGTGGCACGGGATGAAGAAGGACATTGTTGAGTTTGTGGAACAGTGTCCTAACTGCCAACAGGTGAAGGTTAAGCACCAAAAGCCCACTGGGTTAGTTCAGGAGATAGTCATTCCTTTATGGAAGTGGGAAGCAATTAATATGGATTTTATTACAGGGTTACCTCGATCGCATCACAAGTTTGACTCTATTTGGGTAATTGTTGATACACTAACAAAATCAACCCACTTCTTACCAGTCAGGGATACTTTTACGGCCGAAGACTATGCAGGGCTCTATATTAGAGAGATTGTTAGGCTACACGGTGTCCCAGTATCTATTATCTCTGATAGAGGAGCACAATTTACCGCCAACTTCTAGAAGTCCTTCCAGAAAGGACTGGGGACACAAGTTAATTTTAGTACAAACTTTCACCCTCAGATAGATAGCTAGGCTAAGCGCACAATTTTGACAATTGAGGATATGTTACGGGGGTGCGCGCTAGACTTCAAGGGAAGTTGGGATGACCATTTTCCTCTTATTGAGTTCGCATACAATAATAGTTATCATTCCAGCATCGGGATGACACCTTATGAGGCTTTGTATGGGCAAAAATGTAGGTCCCCCATTGGATGGTTTGAGGTAGATGAGGGTTGATTGGACCCCACTTAGTACAGCAGACAGTGGAGCAGGTTAAGCTCATTCGGGAGAGGTTGCTAACAGCTCAAAGCCGATAGAAGTCATACTCAGATGTGAGACGAAGGGACTTAGAGTTTTGTGTTAATGACTTGGTATTCTTAAAAGTCTCTCCTATGAAGGGTGTTATGATATTTGGCAAAAAAGGCAAGCTTAGTCCAAGATTCATTGAGCCATACTGAATCCTTCGGAGGGTAGGACGGGTGGCTTATGAGTTAGAATTGTCTTCGGGGCTAGAATATGTTCATCCAGTTTCCCATGTATCGATGCTACGGAAATGCATAGGAGACCCTTCTCGGGTTGTCGAGGATGTTCATTTCACAGAGGAGTTGTCCTACGAGGAAACTCCAATTGCCATATTAGATCGGCAGGTCCGTAAATTGAGGACCAAAGAGGTGGCTTCAGTTAAAGTATTGTGGAGAAACAAGAATAGAGAGGAGGTGACCTGGGAAGCTGAGGATGGGATGAGGTCCAAATATCCTCACTTGTTTCATACCCCAGGGTGACAGCATATCAGTTTATATTAGTGCAGTGAGATTAGATACCAATATGAATTTTTTTTATTGTTGCTTATTATTATTGTTGTTGTCATTGTATATTTTCTCGCACTGTTACTGCGGAGCTATAGTGCTTAGCTATTTATGTCATCCTGTGAGACACCTAGGTTAGAATTTA
>NW_006238996.1:356474-399014 GCF_000226075.1 Solanum tuberosum | reverse complement strand
ATATAAAGAGTTAGAAGTCCTATCACCCATTAAATAGAGGCCCACAAGTCTAGTTTGCAACGCATAAAACCCCATATCCAACCAACATCGGAGTAAAAAGTTATGAGAGTTTTACTACGAACTGCCGGGGCAGAATCCGGGTCCGGTCAAAAAAGAGGTATGTCGGCTTACTCAACGTTTTAAGCCATGAAAACATTTCTTTTCACTTCCAAACCAAAAAAAAAAAAAGCTTAAGAGAGGGTTCCTATGGAGTTCTTGCATGATGAAAGTTAGTTTTGACGATTTCTACCATTAAAGATTGCCCCCGTGCCTAGAAACGTGATCTCTACACGTGGCAATCATTTTCCCTTCTATTAGCTATGTTTGGAGCTAGTTTTTGAAGATATAAATTTATAGTTATTGGTGTTTCTTCAAGGTTTACGCTTGCTTAACTAAGGTAATCATCTTGGGACTCTTTTATGATTATTTTTATGAATTTCTACGGACGTTTTGACAAACTGGGGAAATATGGAAAATATGCCGATTTAAGATTAATTATGAACTTTTTATAGGTGCGTACCAGCTGTGTATATAGTGTTTGTGAAGCTTAGGACATAAGGAACAACTTTCGTGAAGGAACTATGGTCTTTCGAGCGTTCATTGGAAAGGTATGTTAAGGCTATTCCCTTCTCACGACATGTTTCCTTAAAGCTTAGGAGCAATGTAATTGGTTTGTTATCGTTGTTATACTTATAGCCATTATTTTTTATTGTTGGTTGCTCGAGTGGATATAATCCTCCCTTGTCGGGATTCTTATTCAGTTAGTGGCGTCCCTATGTTGGACACGACTTATAGGGTATTCGTATTGGTTGCTTATAGTTAAGTTGCTCGCTTTTAACCTATTGAATTGTTATTGTTGCCATTGGGGCTATTATGGTTAGTTGCAGGAATGTGATCTATGGCTAGAAGGGCTATGTTCTGCCTATGGGGCTATATCAATGCCTATAAGGGCTATGAGTTGTCTACGGGGATATATTGATGCCTAGAAGGGCTATGAGTAGCCTACGAGGCTTTATTGACGCCTAAGAAGGCTATGTGGTGCCTACAGGGACATGTTGTTGCCTAAGAGGGCTATGAGTTTCCTATATGTTATATTGATTCCTAAGAGAGTTATGTGCTCCCTACGGGGCATTATTATTGCCTAAGAGGGATATGTGAGTGCCTATGGGGCTTTATTATTGCCTAAGAGGGCTATGTGACTGCCTACGGGGCTAGGGGACTACCGATAGGAGTATATAAAGCGATTGGCACCTTTTGGGCTTATTGCAGCCTGGATAGGTGGTCTTGTGTGCTGTTTGTACCTGCCGAGCATATGGGGGATTGGCTAGGTTGTTGTTTTATTATTTTTGATATGTTTAGATTTAGGAGCAGGTCAGTACACTTATCTTATCCTTGATTTATTCATCGGATTACTCCCAGTATATTAGGATACCTGCTCATGGTCTATTGCCTTTCATACTCAGTATATTATTTTGTACTGATGCCCCATTGCCTGGGGGTACTGCATTCATACCTGCAGGTCCCGACAGACGACCTAGTAGACCTCCTCAGCAGCAGGATTGACTTCTATCTGATTGGCTAGCCCCTTTCCTCCGGAGCTGCCAGAGTTGGGAGGTTTATTAGCTTTTGTTGTATATATATTTATGGGTAGGCAGGGGCCCTGTCTCGCCAATCTTTACTACTCTTAGAGGCTTGCAGACTAATTTGTGGTGTCTAAAGCTACATTATGGCCATGTTGGCCTAGTTTGTTGGTTTGTTGAAGCTTGTTAGTTATTTTATGTATTATCTTGATATATACCTGCTTTCAGTTTTGGTATAGAGATCATGGTGGCTTCGACGGCCCAATCAAGACTTCTGTGCTAGTTAACTATTTCTTTATATGAACTCTTGGGAGTAGTTGTTTCTTTTATGGATCTGTTTACAGGGGCCTTGCCAGTCGAGGGCTTAATTTTAAGCCGAGATATACTTGTTTGTTTTCTTGATTGCGTGTGGCTGCCATGCGCTAGTAGCAAATGGTTCAGCAAGGTCGGCTCGAGCCTGAGTTTTGGCATTAGGACCCAGTTGCGCCCCTTGAATCTGGGGCATGCCAAATAAAGTGAGCCATTTTTTTCATTTGGTCCATAATAACTCAAATCAAATAAAATTGTCGACGAGAGCGGGGTAAATCCATAATGAAGTCCTTATTTAAATCTTCCCACTTCCAAGTAGAGATACTAATGTCTTGAGTCAAATCTCTAGTTTCTAATGCTCAACTTTCACTTATTGATAATTTGGAAATTTAGCTACAAATTCCGTAATATCCTTCTTCATCTCATTCCACCAATAGACTTCTCGTAAATCACAGTACATTTTGGTGGCTCCCAGGTAAATAGAATACCAAGAACTATGAGCTTCTGTCAAAATTTGATTTCTCAACTCATCAACATTTGAAACACATAACTGACCTTGATATCGAAGGGCGCCATCTCCCCCTTTGGAGAAAGCCTCAATGGTTTTTTCGGAAACTGACTTCTTCAACTCAACTAGTACCGGATCAAGATTTTGCTTAGCCTTCACATTCACTACAAAAGACGATTTTGATCCATTAAGAACACTTACACCACATTCGCTACAATTAACCAAGCGAACACGCAATCGGGCAAACCTCTGAACATCGCAAATTAACTCTTGCTTACCATTCTCCACATGAACAACACTTCCTTTTGACAGTCAACTAATAGCATCTTCCACCACATTTGCCTTACACGGATGATAGAGGAAACTCATGTCATAATATTTCAATAACGCAAGACATCTCCTTTGGTGAAGATTCAAATCATTTTGAGTGAACACATACTTCAAGCTCTTGTGGTCGGTAAACACATCAACATGTATACCGTATAAGTAATGTCTCCACATTTTTAAAGCAAACACTACCATCGCTAACTCCAAATCATGATTCGGATAGTTCTTTTCATAAACCTTCAATTGCCTTGAAGCATATGCAATAACTTTCTCATGTTACATCAAAACACAACCAAGACCGATCCGTGAAGAATCATAATAAACCACAAAACCATTAGATCCTTCCAGTAATGTCAAAATAGGAGACGAAATGAGTCTATCCTTCAATTCTTGGGAATCTTCTCACAAGCTTCCGACCATAAAACTTTCACCTTATTCTACAATGTAATTAAAAAGCACTAAAATATGAAAATTCGTTATATATAATTGAATCATTCAAGTATAAAAAAGAACACAAAGATATCCTTGTTAATATCAAAAATAAGATCTACAAAATATTTTCAAGAACTAAATGAAGATATCCAACAAAGAAACGTCAAGATATTTTCTAATATATTCCATGTCTATGTTCCTCTTGGTTTTGATTTGGTCTTGATAACTTCTCAATATTGGAAACAACTTTTGAAATTCTTAGTTCATCGAATTCAAACTTTGATCGATTGCTCAACCCGAAGTTATTCTCTTCAACTAATCTCTGAATTTTTCATGGAGAAAATAAAACTTTAAAATTTTTAAACATGATTTCAAATTGAAACAAAGAATAAATAAAACCTAAAAATAAGATTGATGAAAGTCTCAATAAAAAAAATATCAAATATTATGAGTAATGGGTGGAAAAGGAAAGAACTTCGTAAAAATATGTGTGGAAAGGGAAATAGATATGATTTAAGTCTTGAACTCAAGAAAAATGGAAGAAATGGAGATGGAGATGGAATCTTTTGGAGAGATATTTAAGGATTCCTTCCCTTTTTGAAAGACATGTATCAAAAGTCAAATCCCTAAGGGTCTGTTTGGAAAAGTCACCAGGTAATTGGAATTGATGTAATTACTAGGGTAGTAATTACACACCCTGATAATTACGCTGATTTCTTTTTGTTTATCACAGTGTAATTGCAAGTGTATTGTTTGGTTGCACAAATGTAATCATAAGGTTTTATTGAATATCAAAAATAAAAATTAATTATTTAACATTAAAAATTTATATTAGACAAATTAGGACATTTATAAATGATATTAAATTGAATATTTAAGATATATATTGTCTTTTGAAAATATATTAATTAATAAACATATGTTCTGAACTAATATTATAAAAAAAAAAATTGATTTATATTTCTAACATAGTATATTTTAATTAAATAAATCATAAAAACTAAAGTAAAACATTTATATTAACATCATGAAATGCATGTTCGACAAAAAGATTAACATCATAAATATAATGTCATAAAATTATAAATCATATGACAAAAAGATAATCTATCAAGTCTAACTTTAAAAAAAAATAGCTTGCAATGTAAAATATCGAGTCAATGATCCTAAAACAAATGAAATTGAAAATATAACACAATTTCTAAATTCAAAAAAAAAACATAATACTCCTATATCAAATTTCAACATATCATACATAAATATGATTTAAAAGAAAATAAAAACGTAATTTCATAACTTTGTTCAAATTCTACTTTAATTTAAAAATTAGAGCACTAAAAATATTACACTAATGATTTTTTTAGATAATACGAAAAATTGCATGGAATCACATGAAATAAAGGTTGAGAATGAGAAGGAAATGAAATATAAATAATATAAAATTAAAAAATATAATTTTAGAAAACACTAGAATAATAAAAATTAAAAAGAATCTAAAATTAGAAAAAATACTTTTAAAAAAAATCAGTTGTAATTACACCATGTAATTACCAATCATTCACAGATAGAAATGAGGTATTTATACACTATTTAAAGATAGAAATAGTGTATCAAGATATCACTATTTAAATGAAGAATTTATACAAACTCATACAAAATTAGGAGATAGAAGATTAAGATAAAAATAAACCTTTAAGCATGAAAGAAATAATCACAAATTATATCGATCTTACTCTGAATTTAATAATATGTAAAATTTGAAGAAAAAAAATATTCCGATATAATAATATCAACATTAAACATTACATAAAACTTGAGTAACTTTGTAATTTTGAAATTATGTCTTATATAATTGTAAAATCAAATCATATAATGAAAATTAAGTGTTACTTTTTGTGAATATTCAGAAAAAGAAAATGATCACAATCAGGAACCACAAACGTAAACCTCAATTCCAAGTTAATTCTCAATATGTTTTTCTCTCTGCCTTTTTTTTTGGTTTGGGGGGAGGGGGGGGGCCTTTTGTGTGTGTTGTTTTCTTTTCTTTCCTCTTTGTTGGATGTGCAGAATAGAATGTGTTCTGTTGTGTCTCTGTATTTTTTATTTTTTTGTGCAGGTGGATATTCGTATAGTGTAGGGTGAGATGAGTAATGTGTGTGGGTGTATTTATTTAAGGGAAAATTGTACATAATGGCAAACTATTAATTCAAATTAAATGGTATAATCACACTTTTGATTTAATTATGTCCTGTAGCAAACTGTTTGCCAGCGCCTCTCTCCCTCAAACTCTCGCTCGCCACTCTCCTCTCTCGCTCACTCCCTCTGTGCTCGCCTCTCTCGCTTTATACAACAGAAGTGTATAAATTGCGTTTCTGTTTGTATAAAGCGAGAGAAAATTGTATATACACATGCAAATACATATATATTCGTCCTATACACTTATAATTATACAATAAAAATATTCTTCTGTCCAGTTCTTTTTTGCCTTTCTCTCTTTCTCGTTTTATACAACAGAAGTGTATAAATCGCGTTTCTGTTTGCATAAAGCGAGAGAAAATTGTATATACACATGCAAATACATATATATTCGTCCTATACACTTATAATTATACAATAAAAATATTCCCCTGCCCAGTTTTATGTTTGTATAATGTATAATTTATGTTTGTATAAAGTGAAAGAGAGCGATTTTTTATATACAAATATTTATGTCAACGATTTATACAAACGAGAGGCTAACAACAATTTATACAAATGGTCTGCCAGCGAAATTATACAATTCTGAAGAGGAGCCAACGAATTATACAATTGCTTCTTTTTGTATATATGTATAGCGAAATAGACAGCTTTTAATTGTATATGTATAGCGAATTATACATATATATGTTTGCTATGGAGCGCAATTATGCAAACTTTGCTATAGCATACAAATATGATTTTTTTGTTTGCTATATGTGAAAGTTACTCTTTATTTAATGTGTATTTTTATTTTATTTTCTTCTAAATGTGTAAAAAAAATGTTATTGGGTCATTGCTATTGGGTTAAGGGTTTTTTAATGATTTTATAAAAAAAAAATTGGGTTATCGGTTTGGTTCGATTTTTAGTATTGGGTAAATCGATAACCCATTAAGACGATAGTAAGTTACTATTATATCCTTCATAAATATTAAATATTAAAAATTTAACATAACTAAACACTATATCAGTACTCTACACTACCATCTACACACTTCACACGTCATAGTACTTCTACTTCACATCAGAAATTTCATATTATGTTTTGGTTGTAACATGCTATTGTAGCCTTCGTACTACATCTACTCTTATTGATGCAATTTCTCATTATATTTCTTGTTTCACTATATCAAAGTATTTACATGTGTTTTGATTGTCTCAAATGTAAATACAGAATCATATATTTATTTTATGAGCATTTTTTTATTAGGTTAACCGAAAACCGATAAAGAATATATTATAGATTTAACATATTTAAAAACCAAAAATTGATAAATCGAATCAATAATACATAAAATTAAACCGAACTGACTGATGCACACCGTAGACGTGTTATGTCGTGTGTGAGTAGAAAAAAATATGTAAGTGAGGTATCGTGTATGCTGCAGCCTACAAAGGTGAGGAACGTGGAGAATGGACCACTTTTTCTTTATTGAGAAAATTTAGGAAAAAGCACAAAATGTGAGGAATGGGATGAAGCGATTTTAAGTCGGGATTTTCTTTTTTGGTTATTTAAATATGTAAAACAAATGATAAAATATATTTAAAAACTATTTTGAACGAACAAAATTTAAAAAAAGTTGCTAGACTAAAAATATGAGTAAAATTAGAGCCGTCAAAATGGATTTAGCCCATGGGGTCGTCTCAACTCAATTCGTTATTGGGGGGTTGGGATAGGATTTTTTCAAGCCCATTTAAAACTAGGGCTTATAAGCCCGGCCCATATAAGTCGTTGGCCCTTGAGGCTTGATCGGGGCCGGGCCAGGGTCGACCCATGGGCCAAAACTTTTTATTTAAATGTAATTTATAATAATTTCACTTGTATATTATCTAATTACTTAAATACACGTTATGTTGTAATATTATGAATCTTAGCAGATTTTGGTATGTCCAGATATATGTTTCTCGTAATATATAGACTCAAAATTAGGTTAATTTGTTTTAGATATACTCTATCCAAGTAGATTCACATGTATCTAGGATAGATAGACAAATCTCGCGCATTCGCCTCCCTCCCATCTTGCTTGTCACTCTCTTATATGATCTCCCGCGTATCTGGTATGCGAGATACATGATAATTACACTAGATTTTTTTGCTAGTGTCATTGAAACAACATCATTGTTTGTCATATTTGATTTCAAAATTTTCTCTTTTTTTTGATGTTATAGAATTATAAGTTTGAAATGAAAAAAAAGGGGTAGCCCACCCCAGCCCTCAGCCCTTTTAGGGTTGGGTTGGGTTGAGCATTTTCAGACCCTTCCAAATGGAGAGCCGACTTGCCCTAGCCCTTCAAATTTCTTGGTCCGCGAGGCTTGGGCCGGGTGAGGCTAGGCCGGTCCTTTTTGATAACTTTAAGTAAAATACACTAGTTTATTTATTAAATATAAATTAAAAGAAAACCATAAATTTTGTAAAATTCCTTTTCTTTTTTAAAACAATTAAAAACAAAGCTTGCCCGATTATTATTATTTTGTTGTTTTCAAAAACTTAATAAAATAAGATATTCAATTTAGATTTTAAAAAAATATTTAATCACTAAAAATGGTGAAAAACTTCAAGGTCAGTCAAAAATCAGGTCAGGGAGCTCAGGATGAACTGACATATTATATTCTACACGAGAACGAACGCCTACGGGCTACAATCTGCCAACGGGAGCTTTTTCATCTAACTGTGGAGACTACCACTAATATAAATTAAGTAATACAATACCGATTAAAAAGGAAACCCATTGAGCCAAGAAAATCGTTAGGCTGTCGAGTAAGATTAAGTGAGAAAGGAAAATCAAGAGGAAAGCAGCTTCCTAGAGTAAATACAACAAAGTTTCACCAAAACTATTATAGAACAGGATGGTCGGTAACTCAAATACAACAAACTTTTATCATCTTTCCAAGTGACAAGGATAAATCACCAAAGATTCAAGACATCAATATTTCAACACCAAGAAAAGGTGAATTGCTTTAGTCATCATATTAAGCCGCCCATAAAAGAGGTTCCAAGGAATGTCAAAATTCCCAGCTCAAAATTTAAAAGTGAAACAATCAATAACAAACTACAACCAGCTAAAGCAAAGCGGGAAAACAGACAGGAATAAAATAGAACTAAAAATCTCCCGAGCAAATTCACAATTCAGGCTAACTGCAACAAGTGAAAAGACCAAGTACCATTTTCACTGGCAATACTTCCCACCATCCCCAAAAAGTCAACCTTGCAACTTTTACAACTCTTAAATTGAGCCAGCTTTCCCTTACATTTACTGCATCATCCATCACCAAGAGAATCTGCAATTAAAAATTGATAAGTCAGCTAAGATACATCAATATCCATGCCCCAAGAAACCACTTGAGCAGATTTCTTTGTTTGAAACATGTGAACAAACAAAAAAGATGCAGACCTTTAGTTGAAGCTGAATCCCCCGGAGGGCACAGAGACCTCGCCACCTCCAAACTGAAAACCTTGTTGGGGTGCATCACCAGGTGGCATCGTCTCATCATCTTCTTCCAACCAGTACGTCTCAAGAATCTTAACTGCCTTTTCATAAATCTCTTGATTGTCATGGCTTTGAAGATTCTCAATTTTTTCTAAACCTTCAGCATCATCAATCAGCTGAGCATAAAGATTTATATCTGATGTCCGGCCCAAATTCTTCTCAGCTTCCCCAACCTTCAAAATATTTTCAAGCCCTTCAAGACAAACTGTGACAATCCTTGGGTCAGGACAAATGAGGAGATCACACAATGGTTTGATACAACCTTGACTAACAAGGTACCTGCAGGTAATGATAACATAAACAGAGCATATGTCTTAGGTAATGATAGATAACATAAACAGCTCATGGCGCACACCAACCAGAATATCAAAATCTTACTTGATCTGCTCATGTGAACCACCAGATGTGGCATTTGAAATTGCCCATGCAGCCTCCTTTTTTATTTCAAACTCCGCATTTTGTAGCAAATTAACAAGGGGACCTATAATACCAGCGTCAACCACACACTGCAGCATCGAAAGATTAGCATAACAATGAAGCCTAAGTGGAAACAATAAATAAACATCCTTGAGAAAAAGGGTGATGAGAAAGGTGAATTCCTGGCACTACCTGAATTTGCTCCCGGTTGCCAGCCGTGATGTTAGAAATTGTCCAACAAGCTTCCTTCTTAATACTCTTCTTGTGACTACCATTCAACAAGTTCAAAAGACAGGGCAAAGCCTGATGGCCGATGATACACTGAAAAAATTATTAATAAAAAAAGTAAGCTTCAGCATTTGACATCAGACAATCAGGTACCATTTTTGCTTCAGCTATCAGACAACAAAGATACAAAAAGAAGGATTTAATTTGTTAGAAAAATAAGCTTCATTATCTGATATTTACAACAAAACCACATATAAACATAGTTTCACCCAAAAGAAACAACACAGAAAGAAAAGGCAGACATAAAACTGGCAACCACAACAAGAAAATGACCTCACGAATCAAAAATAATACATTGTGTGTAGTGACACCCTAATATAACTGAAGATTGGCCAATATATATGTGATCCTAGATGCATGTCTCAATTCCAAGTAATGGAATAAATAATTTGTTAAAAAGGAAGTTCAGAATCCTCAGGGTGTCCAAATCCTACATCTCTAATAGATAGTTCAAGGATCATCTGAATCTGATGACAGGCAAATATTTCAATCAGAAAAGAAGTGATTTCTCTACTAATTTAGGACACACCAAAATAAAACTACCATTTATGTCACGGTTTTCATTTTTTATTTTCAACAATGAAGTAGGTGCAATATCTCAACAGCTGTAGGAAGCAAAACAACATAAATTAGGGCTACATGGAACGTTCAGAAGATCAATGAGAGTAGGAGAAGGAGATCATATACTAGTACATCAACAAATTCTACAGAAAACAGAAACAATTTAAAGGGATCCGTAACTTCTAAACTGGCAAGTTATACCAACCTCACAAATTCACAGTTACATTTCTACACTCACAAATGCAACCCAAGTTTAGCAACAGATGAATACAAAATTCTATGTAATTTCATCCATATATCTTCATCAATTATGCACATGACAATTGCTGACAAATTTTAACATGATGTATTTCAATTAATTAGGTGAACATTTGGTTTGCAGAAAGAATAACCTAGGATAAGTTGTTTTACAATGTATAAGATTTTGCTATTTTGCTGTCTAATTTTTTTGCAACTTGCTTCGACAATTTCTCTTTTGAGCCAAGGATCTAGCGAAAACAGCCTAAATACCCCACAAAAGGTAGGAGGGGGGGAGGTCTGCATACAACCTACCCTCCCCAGAACTCCACCGGAGGTTAGGTTACCACAGATAAAACTTTGGAAGAAGACATCGTCTTCACAATTATCTTATCATATTTCTGCAATCCTGGATATAAATTAAGATATACATAATTGACAAACATTATCCCTATAATATAAAAGTGAACCAAATTGTATTTCATAAGCCTTTGAAGAAGACATCTTGTGAGACAAACATAAGAACATGTATAACACAATCAAGAATAATGATAATTTAAGAAATAATAATATACATTAATATAATATTCATGTATAATAATATATATTAGTATAACTTTAGTGAAAAATACACTAAGAAAATCTATGTTGCTTAGACTCTCAAAAATTGTTGTTGTACCCATGTTGGATTCTCCAAAATGAACTTTGGAGTATCGGGCACACACCCATTAATTTTTTAGAAGAGTACGAGCAACATGGAAGAAAATACAAATGATAATGATGCACATAAAACTAAGGCCCATAAGGCATGTGTCTTAAAAATAAAGCATATAGCAATAGCAATTTAGATAACACAGTTTACGTGAAAGCATAAAATAGTTTTTTATATATGTTCTAATTCAATGAGCCACATATCTTGATCTTATCCCCACCTCAAATAGGGACTAATTTAGTCGCTTATTCTCAGACAAGAGGGATTAAAATGACTTGTTCCCTTATAATTCTTTTGCATTTCAAACACAAGACAATGGGAATGATGCAAGGAAGTTATTTCACTTCATCACACCAACTAAACATGAATTGTTTTAAGCTAAAACAGACAACAAAGCAACATAAAGAAAATTCAGAGTGTTGTAGCTCTCATTTGCCATAAGCTTTGACTGAACCTAAATATATTACCAATTTCTCCCAGGGGTGGAGCTACAACGGTGCCGGGGTGGTTAGCCGAACACCCTTTGTTGAAAAATTACATTGTATACTTCAGTCCAACTTTATGTTATAGTGGTATAAATAGAATTTTGAACACCCTTTGAAACAATAGAGAGCAGTAGCTCAGAGGCAAGGGTTTGCACATAGTTGTATGGCACCCAGGTTCGATTCTCCGCGTCCACATTTTTCTTAAAAATTTTGTGGTCTGCTTTTTTTGCTTTAAACCGATAACAAAATAAAAACACAAATCCTTGACACACAAGAGAACAGCAGTAAGGTTGTGCAAAAATCTGCAGGTCACTCAAGTTCAATTCCCCCCCACCCCACCTCCACCCATGTCCACATTTTTAACACCCTTCATGAATGTCTAGCTACGCCACTGATTCCTTCCACCATTAAAAATGCATTGATAATTGTATCAAATGCAGCAAACAAATAGCTGTTGTATCACCAACAAGTGTATAATTAGGGGAAAACAGTAACATCCATTAAAATTTTACCTGAGTTTGCATATCATCTCCTGTCACAATATTCCCAACAGTCCGAAGAGCGGGAATCAAAACCGATGGAGATGGGTGACTGAAATGTTTAAATCGGTCACTCAAAATCAAGACATACAAAACTAACCCGTATAAATATAGGAAATTTCGAGCACTTCATAATCCAAAAATAAACTGAAATACAGAAGTACTTACAGTAATAACTCGACTAATCGTGGGCATACTCCAGAATCAATAACAGCTTGAATTTTATCATTTGTACCATCAGAGAGATATGAAAGTGCCCAGCAAGCATCAGTCAAAACTTCTTCATCGGTTGAATGAATTAGTTGTTGAAGAGCTGGAAGTGCAGGCTTCGTCTGAACAATTGAGTTCACATGTTTAGATATGTATAGAATCATCAAAGTGTAATGTTTGTCCTTTGCGTTATTACTATGAAATTAACGCACCTAAGAATGACAGGGGCATAAACTGCAAGAAAAAGGACATACACGACATGCTAAAACTACAATAAATGACAATACCTTTAAAGGGCATTTTTTGCAAGTGATAGTTTTGATAACTTTGTTCAACAATATCAACAAGAAAATCACATTTAGTTATTTATGGAAATAACAAAGAAGCCTGCACTTGTAATTTGTTCAGAACCAACTACGAGCGAGAAATAAAAATTGCTTAACTTGCTTCCAGTAAAAAGACATATTGGGTTGGCAGGTCAAGTGTATCTAGACACCATGCTGATTGTGTTTAAGATCCTTATTTTGAAGAAGCAATGCAAAGGCATTAACTTCCTATCAGCTTTTGAGAAAGCTGGGAAAGAAGAAACTACGAAGCAATACTTTGGATGAGCAAATAAATTAGTTATTTCTCAGCATCACTAATAAAGAATGTGACTAATAATGAAACCAGCACAACTGTAAAATCTGTGTAAACCAGCACAACTGTAAAATCTGTTACACTGGATCTTTATAAATGAGAGAGTGTTTATCAGTGATCATCACTTTATATTTGAAATTTAGAAGATATAATAGCTAATCATGCCTTAAGGAGCAACCTGATCAAAAGCAGGCTGTGGTTTGCCTCTGCAGAAATTTGAAAGTGTCCAAGTTGCATTTCTCAACATAGAGAGCTTGGCATTTGGATTCAGCTGAGACAGCAAGGGAAGCAAAGCTCCACAGTTAAGGACAAGATCACGGCATTTTGGGGAATCACCAGCAACATTTCCAAGAGCCCACACAGCCTAAATGAGGAAATGGACATATCCAACATGTTCGCAATGATCAAACAATAGTATCGAATAGCTGATTATAGTTCACAGAGACAACAACCAAAAATAACTTATGAAAGTATCAATTTACTTCTACTAGTGTATACCTGCTCTCGCACATCATCACTTGGAGAACTAAGAAGTTTCACAAAAATTGGGACTGCACCAGATTCAATCACCACCTTGGTATGCTCAGATGTCCCCGAAGCAATATTTGTGAGAGCCCATGCTGCCTCAAACTAAAATTGTTGGAAGTGAAAAGGTCAAGCACTATAAGACTGCTTTTCAACCCCATAGAGAACTTCAAGATTATGAAAGCAAGGCATAAATACCTGAAGTTGTGGAAAGTCATCCCTCATAAGAAATTGAACAAACCGAGGAACAACACCTGCTTGAATTACCTCCTCAATTGGGGGACTCCTTTCTGTAAAAAATATGATTAGAGATCAACTGAAAGTCCAAGTAACCACAAGAGTGGAGAAAGAAAAGAATATCATAAACCCATAATAACAATGATTACCTATGGAAAGCAGCTTTCGAAACTGAGTAGTAGCTTCAAGCTGAAGATTGCCATCTTCAGTCCAAACACCGGCAACCATTGCTGGTAAATTCTCCAGCTGCAAACCAAAACATTTCAAATGAACTCAATACCTTCTATCAATTTCCCTATTTAAAGGACACAACCCGGAAATGCAGAAAAGAACCCCAAATAATACTTCTTAGGAGTCAACAGAGTAAAGGAAACTAGTGAGAGAAAGTCTCCATCTGACATGCAAGTAAAACCACATTTATCCAACACTTAAACCATAACAACTTCTAGTAGGCACATACTAGTTGTGCTAACCTATATGAATCCTCAGTATCTAATTAGGTCCATATTGTTCACTAATAATCAATTAATATCAATAAAACTAACTTCAAAAAATCTTTAAAAGAAACCAATAAACTTCACATTTGATGAAAATATAAAAATCGAAAATCATTGCAGAATCTCAAAGGTTACGTGAAAATTCTAAATCTGACAATCTCTAACCCTAATGGAAAACATTATTCAGCCATAAGCACCCAAATTAGGCCCAAAAAAAAGTAAATAAAAGAGAAACGTAATCCGATCTAAATTTGCTACTAAGCAACAATCAGTGTAATAAAATCAAGATAGGTTTATTTTACTGTGGACCTTCTTTTCAACGGTGGCCTGAACAGGAACAGCAAATTGCTGATTAGCTTGAAGGCCTTCACGTCGCTTCTTCTGCAAGTTCTCCTCTCTCTTATTCTTACGAATCTCAACCATATTATCCTCTCTTCTCCGGCGACCTTCCTCGGCATCGACGGCAACTTTGTAACGGTTCCGGCGAACCTCGGTTCTGGCGTTCGGCCTCAACGACATCCTGGATGAATAGTATAAACCCTAGCAAAGAGAGAGAGAGAGAGAGAGAGAGAGAGAGCAAATGAGTGTGTAGATATTATAATTGTGTATCTAAGAGGAGTATGGCGGAGGGTTTGGATTTTGATTTGAAAGGGAATGGAAAAAGAGAGGCTTATATATTTTATATATATATATATACATATAATAAAAAGGTTTTATTGAATGTTAGGAAGATGGGCATGGATCGGGAGTTATTTACGGATGAAGGACTGAATTTGAATTTGAAGATGAGGGAAACCTGAATCTGAATACTCGCCGCCGAAAAAGCATTAGAATAATATTTCAGGATACGACGTCGGTTTCACGCCATCACGCCTGTTCAACGTAAAATCTAACAAAAACACAATTATGGAAAATACTACCGGTGAATCTGAATAACTTATGATTTAATAATGTTGAAATTAATTATGTTGATCTTATTTTTTATATACTGTATTGTTTGGTGTATTAAGGACAGACAGGACACTCGTGTGTTTAACCATATGTATTCATGTATAAATAGCTTATGATTTATTATGTATTAGTTATACATATTATAATACTGAATATGTTGTATAACTAATATAATAAAATCTCACTAAATTAATACTCGTTAAATTAATATTTTTCTCCGATCCCGACTTGGGTCAATGGAAAAAATTCTACATTTTGATAAGATAATATATTTTCAGAAGACCCCTATATAAATATATGGTCTCATTAATAAATTAATATTTCTTTAAAAGTACAAATATATCTAAGACAATTTAGTGAAATATGATTCTATAGTGTTTTGTTTTTTTTGTTAAAATTTAATTATAGTTGATGTTCATCTCTAACTTTTGTTATTGTATCCAAAAGTTTCGATGTTGTCTTTTCGAACTGCACCATAAAATTGTGAAGAGTTCTAGATGTGATAAGTGTTTTCTTACGGATCACTGGTTCCAAATGTATTGTATCATCTTCAACTTCATCATCAACATTGTTTTTTTCGAATGATATCCTCAATTTCTCTAAGCTCTAGACCTCTGAACATGTATCATTTTCATCTGGGTAATCAACAGGTTATTGAAGTCCATTTTATTGTGGTAACTGAGATCATTAATCATGACCTCAAATCCATTTCACAAGTGGATTCATTCAGATTCTTTGAGATTTCATTCCCCCAACGAATTTTGTAGTGTTGAAAACAATTTGCTATTGTTTCTTGCTGAACATTTGTTGTCCATGTCAGGATTGCAAAATTGATAGCATCCAAAACATCAATCTTTCCTAGATCCGTTTATCTCACTTCATAGCTTTCTAATATTCTATAATAAAATATGTTGTGACAATACATTTTGGAAGCTCTTATTATTCCAGCATCACAAGGTTGAATCTCAAAACATTCTTATAATTAATAAATATTAATTTATCGATTAAATAATACTTCTAAAAATAATAATAGGAAAAATTACCTAACTGCACGCCATTTATTATCATATTTTCTTATTTTCCCTACCATTTCAAAAAATATCAAAACTCCCCTCTTTTGCTCCCATCATCCCCTTTTTCGGATGTATTAATTTGAAATCTCATACCCATGATTTTCTTTCATTTTTCAAGCCACAAATCTCTCCACAATTACCTACATTAATCCATTTTTGAATTTCAAATATTTTCTCTTTTCAATTAATGATTTCAAGTTATTTAAGAGGTAGATTTCTTTCCTTCACTTCAATTTTCAATTTCTTTTTAAAAAAAATAGTTTCTTCATCTTAAAAAATTATTGAATTTGTTACTCCCGGTCTCTTTACTGAAAGAGGGGTGGAAAAACGTTGCTAATGCAGAGAGTTAATCTTGGAGTGCATTTGGAATAGTTACAGGAATTTCTAATGGCGGTCTTGATACACTTCATTCCATTGGTTTGATCTTTCAGTATTGGGCTTACCCAATTAGTCCGAGAATGATACATCTTCGTTGCTTTCTGTTGATCAGATTGTTGACTTTTTTTTGGTTGTTCATCTTTTCTGATACATATAGGTTCAGATTTTTTAATGTATCTAGTTGATTTTGTTTCTTTAACTAATGTATCTTGCCTTCATTTCAACATTATGATGCATTACAATTCTATCATGCACAATGTATCGTGTTCAAAGATTAGTTTTGATACATAACCTTAATTAGTATTGATACTTGATACAAAAATTCTACCAAATGTATCATTTATCATGTATCAGCCTTTTCATCATAAATTTCTGATACATATGGATTCTGCTCTTAAACAAAATAAGTTACATAAATAATAATGTATCATGCACTATTTTTTTAGGCATGATACGTAAATTCAAATTTATACTAAATGTATATGATACATAACAATTACCAAACAGTAATGTATCGATCTCAAACCTAACATCTTATGGGCAACAATTTCTTATTTAATGTATCTAGTAGAAATACAACACTTATCAATTTAACAAGATACATAAATAGTAATATATTGATAAATCTATCCATCTCGAAAACACAATTCAAAAAACGATTACACAACATTATAAAAGGGATAGATGATCCATCAAAGCTAGGTATCTCTTCATCCTTTTGGTCTGTTGTATTAATGCATAGCAGATACATTGAAAATTCAGGCTCTTGAAAAAAAATTCAATACATTATTACGTTTAACATTTCGCTGCCACCAATTTCCCTTTTTTCACAAATTGCTTTGTTTATGTTGTTTTACTTTTTAAAAAAATCAAGAATCGAAATGAAGAAGATGAAATCTTGTTATTATTATAATAAGGTCCATCAAAAATAGTGGTGGGTGATGGTGTGTTTATTGAGTGAGGTCTTGGTGGTGGCTCTAAGGATTTTGGTTTGCTAATTGAAAGATTAGTGGTGTTTGGTTTTCCTGGTTCTTTTTCCCATTGAAAAGGAGCAGAGGCTATGGTGTGATGAACAGGGGAAGTAACATTTGGCATTTCTTTTTTAAGAGAAAATAGAGGAAGTTTCGGTATAATTGACTCTCATTATGCCTTCGGCTTTGATCAAGACATAGGATATATAGATTCTTTTTGAGTGACGACACGGTGAATGACAGTTGTTATAGAGAAAACCTGAAAGATGCAACAATATCTTACTAACAAAATTGAAAAAATCTTCAACGAACTGGGAGAAGAAATTTTAAATACATCACTTATGTATCATTCATAACTCACCTTGTGTAACTCCCCGCTACTAGAAAGACTTAGAATTAGAAAGATCCATTTTTGGAAAGGATGAAAAAATCTGGAAATTTGACAAATTTAAGCTAAATATGAGTTTTGGGTCAACTTCAAACAACCATAACTCCTAAATCAGGATGAGTTAGGTGTGCTATAAGATACCGTAGGAAATATCTTTGAATTATCTCTCCAACGCCGCCAAGTTTGTGTGATTTTGAGTTTGTATGAGGGAGATATGCCCATTTGAAGTTGGGTTGTCTGGATAAGGAAAGTCAAAACCGGGTTTTAGAAGGGTATTGTGGTCTTTTCACTACCCAAGTAAATTATTTCGTTTTTTGGTAATTAGTTGGGGTCTAAACTGAATTGAATTAATTTACGCTTGACAATATTGAGTTAGGGTTTTTAGAGAAGAGAAAATAAGAGGAGAAAAGAAGAGAAGAAGCAAGAATTCGTCCGTTCTTGAGGCTAAACTTGATGATTTCGTCAAGGGGTAATCCCTACGAGGTATGTGAGTCTTTCATAGCGTTGGGTTCGTTCACCCACGCGCCAATCACGTTTATTTCAGCGAAGTTCGTTCTAGAAAGTTGAAAGTTGATGAATCTTGAATGGTGTTCTTGAAATTGGCCTTCGTTCTTGAGCTATATATATATATATATATATATATATATATATATATATATATATATCACTAAATGACCCCTAATACAATAAGGGCATGTTTGGTTTGAATATAAGTTGTTTCAAGATTATAATGACGGGATTGAATAATGATGATATTATTAGTTGATATATGTGCTTACTCTTAAATTGATATAACTGAATTAGTTAACATGACTCAAGAAAATGAAGATTGAAATGACAAAAACAAGTAGATTGTTAACTCTAAGTTGCTTATTAGACATGGTTAATGTTAATGACAATAATAATGAATCAAATGAATATACGGAAAAGGGCCTAAAATACCCTCAAAGTATTGGGAATTGTACAAAATTACCCTCCATCCACCTATTGGCTCCAAAATACCCTTGTCATCCACCTTTGGGTCCAAAATTGACCACTTATTTAACGATTTTAAATTTAAGCTATTTAAATATTTTTTTAAAATACGTGGCACTCAACTATTGATTATAATTTAATTAATTAATATAATTTACGAACCCACCGATTACCCACTCATTACCAATTAAACCCGCCCCAAATCCACCTATTAAACAAAACCCTGAACCCTTCCTTTCCAACGTTGTCTTCTTCTCGGTCAATTTCTCCTAGGTTTATAACTTATTAATATGTGCTTCATCATATCTTTTGTCTTCTGTCATGGCCTTCATCATGCTCTCTTAGTACCAATACAGGTGCTCTGGAGAAAATCTAAGTCCCCTGGGTAACATATATCTAATATCTTGTGTGCTACTCTGTTTACATAATTTGGTATCAAACACGGAAATCTGCAAAAATGGTAAGCCCACAAACACGGCAATCTCCAAACACATGACATTTCATAGAAGTTGGAAGATAACGTTGGAAAGGAAGGGTTCATGGTTTTGTTTAAGGTGGATTTGGGGCGGGTTTAATTAGTAATGGGTGGGCAATGGATGGGTTTATAAATTATATTAATTAATTAAATTATAACCAATAGTTGAGTGACACGTATTTTAAAAAAATATTTAAATAGTTTAAATTTAAAACCGTTAAATAAGTGGTCAATTTTGGACCCAAAGATGGATGACAAGGATATTTTAGAGCCAATAGATGGATGGAGGGTAATTTTGTACCATTTTCAATACTTCAGGGGTATTTTATGCCCATTTCCAATGAATATATAAAAGTAACAAGGTAGATTGAGGATGTTTTACCGCGTGGGTGTCCAACAATGATACGCTCAAACTACACTGTCAGATGATGTTACACGATCGTATGCAAATACACAATCTAACTATGGTTAGGATCAAATTCCACAAAAAATATAGAGAAGCCTAAATTTTATTATTAGGACAACTACTTGATTTATAGACACTTTCTAAAATCCGCAAGGTAGTAGAAAAATTGTACACTAAAACTAAAGTAGCAGTCTGACTTGCATCAGCTTTGTGTATTAGTAACACCTTGTTTAGTACCTTTTTTCATACTATGTGCATTAGTTATACACTTTATTATGTAGGTCTAACCCATCGGTGGCCCCCTAAAGTTGGCAGCAATTTTCACTTAGACACTTTAACTAGGCTTTGTTCATTTTAATTTAGACACCTCATGTCAGGCTCCGTTGTGTCATTTTGACACTTTCAACTGACATGGCAAAGTGAGTGTTATACACTCGCTATTGACGCGTGAGGGACTTATTTAGTCTATTTTATTTTATTTTTTCTCTTCTTCTTTCCCATTTTATAGCTATTATCTCTCCCATTATTTCTCAAAGCTTAAAGTACTTTAATGGAGGTTAAATCTTTTGTTATAATAATTTCAATTTAAATTTCGCACTACAAACTCAGATAGACCCAAAAAGAAACAAGAAATCGAACTCATATCAACAACACCCTAAATCATGTAAAGTTCACCCACAATAATCCTAAAATAGGAGCCAAAAAATCTCAATTTTTACTATGTAAATGTTAATCTCACTAACCTTGAGCCCTAATTAAACTACAAATATCACAACATTAAAGAAAAAGAGAAGCAATCTTTAAAACATGAACCATTGTTATTATACATTTGCACCTTTTAGCCCTAAATCAAATGAAGAAATGGAAGGGAGGGTGCAATGAATGTGGAATATGACAGAAAAAAATCATGAAAAAGAGGAATAAAACGAGGAAGATGGATGTGTGGTTGTGGGTGTGACGGAAAAGATAATGAAAATGAAGGAATATGATAGAGTAGATTGTGTGGGTGTGGGTTTATGACAGAAAGAATAAAGCTCAAAAATAATAAAAATGGAGTAATACAATGGAGAAGATGAATGGAGAAGATGACTAGGGATGTTGTGGGGGTTGCATTTTTCTTTAAATTTGTCAAATATTTAATTTAATTTTTTGGGATAAAAAGACCACATGTCATTTATTCATTGGTTACTTTGTCATGTATTTTAATTCTTATTTTTTCTCTTTAATATGATAGACTTTTAATGAGTTGGCATGATATAATTGGGCATCTAATTCACATGGACGCGCTTGGTTAGCATGCACTTGAAGTCAACATGTGCTAGTGAAAAAAGTGTCAAAATGACACAATGTGATTTGACATGAGGTGTCTAAAATGAACAAAGCCTAGTTAAAGTGTCTAAGTGAAAATTGCTGCCAATTTTAGGGGGGCACTGATGGGTTTGGCCTATTATGTATTGAGGAGTGTATTACTAATACCATGGATTTCTAGGTATTAGTAATGCAAAGGAATTTAATACATGCATTAGCATGATTAAAGACCTGATTACCCCTCAAAAGTACTTTTACATCTTTTCAACCATAATTATAGAGGATACTTTTCTAAATAAATATTTTTATACAATACATATTTTTTAATACATCAAACAAAAAATGCATAAAAATATTCTATGTGTAACTAATGCAAGCACTATTAATACACTCTATTTAGCATTATTTTTATATACTCTACCAAACGACCCCTAAGTAAATAAGATTATAAATGTATAATATTATAACACTAAGATTGTGTTTCCGCGATGGATTGCTTTGTTCGTCGATTTTCATGCAATTACAAATATTTTGAGTTACACATATGCACTTAGTTCCTGCATTATAAATCAATCTTTTCAAAAGTTAAACGATTCATCTTTATATGATTCTTGCACAACTATATGTGTTCTTTAACTAAGCACGACTGATCATGCCAACTAAATACTATTATTCCTGATATTAATTTATCAAATGAGGGCTAGCGCCTCGAGTTCTTGCAAAACTTACGATGTTGCTCTTATTGGCTTGAAGAGATTGTTTGATGGTCTAGCTTATAAGACGCGAACAAAAATCTAAAAGCCTTTGCTAGGTGGGGGGGGGGGGGTTCTAGTGTACAACGTCTCAGGTAACTCTAAAAAAGGTATATGATTGAGGTGTTTTCATTCTCTCTAGCAGAGGAAGCAATTACATGGTTATGAGAGCTACTAAAAACATCCCTTTCTACAAGGGCAAAACAAACATTTGTAGAGAGGTTCTTTCCACCAAGCAGATGTATCCAACTAAGCGAGATGAGATAAGTAATTTCAGAAAACTGTCAAGCAAAACATTACATAAGGCCTAGCTTGTCACGCCCCGAGCCTACACCCTGGGCGGGACTGGCACTCGAAGACCATTGCTGGTCCCAAGCGAACCCTTGGCTTGGCTTACTTAACTCAGCGGAAGACAATATTCATATCTATAATAATCAATGAACTTAACTGAACTGAATAATAAAATAACTGAGAATGTTTTAAAGATTAAACATTCAACCTGGCCAAAAGTGGCAACCCAAGTCTTAACAATAAGAAATGAAAAGTTAAGACAACTGAAATAACTAATTGAGTGTCTGTCTATCTATGAAGCCTCTAAACAACTGAGATGGATGTTGGGACAGGCCCACGACATCCTAATGAACTAATACCAAAACTGAAAGCAATGAAAATGAGTCATATGGAATGCAAAGAGGCTCACCAAGAGACTCTGAACTGCTCACTGGATCAATAATGCGCTGAAATGTCGATCCTAGTTACATGTGTCTGCATCATAAGACGATGCAGGCCAACTGGCATCAGTACATTGAATGTATGAGTATGCGAGTTGGAAAGCTAAACATAACATAAGCTTGAAAAGGATCTGAAAGAAACACTTACCTTGGCTCTTCTCAACTCATGAATACTTAACTGAACTCATTTCATTATAAAGCAGTTTAAGACAAGTGCAATATAAAGAAAATGAAAACTATTTAAAACATGTTGTCAACTCATAATCATAAAATCATAAAAAAAAACATATTATGATCCCTCTCAAAGTCTACTTGTGCAATGCATGAATGAAGTCTCATACCCCCATCCATACTAAGCAGAACCCCTTGAGGAACCATGCAATTATTGCTGTGGGATTTTCTCTAACCGACAACCAACACTTAAGAACTATAGTGATGATACAACGTTATTAGCCCCACGCTGCCCGGGCCATCCTATACCTTGCTGTGGTATAGGTACTGAACTACTAAGTGGATCAACTCCTCTATGCGAAAAGGATTCATCTAAAAAGTATGACCCTTTTCTACCCGTGGTGGCTATATGGTTTATGGAGACTTGAGTTAATGTGAACTCGCATCCCCATATCAGTGCTCAATATTACTCCCAAAAATATAATATTAACTCTTATGTTTAAAAACATACTTCTTCTGTGATTTGAGATTATTGCTCAAAAACTTAGCTCAAAGGCTATCTTGGAAATCAAAGTTTCCCATCTTGCTTAATTATGAAAGCATTTACTTTTTTCTGAAAATAGCCCGAAGGCTCTTTGGAAATCGAGGTTTCCTTCCTTGTTTATATGTGAAAACATTTTAAACTCTTTGGGAATACATATTCCCCATATACTTTTGAAGAAATGAACTTCAAGCTTTACTCTTTACTGAACTCAAAACTTAAGTCTTAAATCAAAGTTAAAACGTTTGTAAAAGACTTATGAAAACTTGAAATGAACTTGTCTTACTTGACTCTTGACTTCGATCTTAACTGCTCTTGACTTGACTTTTAACTGATCCTTGAATTGAATTATGGATTCAAGGATTAAGATTTGTGATTGGAAAGATCTCATGTTGTTTAGGAATGAATTTAGATAGCTAAACATGAGAAAAGACCGAAACTCAAGATTTGAAGGTGGGTCCGCGACGCGGAGGCATAATTAAATTTTGGTTCCGAAAATGTCTTTTGAGGCATAACACCTCATGTCATCTCCGCGACGCGAAGCTGAAATGCTCAAATCTGGGCACTAGGCGTGCGACGCGCGGCCACCTTTATTTCGTCCGACGAAATTTCTTCTTCGTTTTCCAACCCCAAATCACCCAAACTCGGTTCTTTTTTTTCAGATTACTTTTAGATACAGATACCCATTAAATTTACCTAAGAACCTAACTCGAAACGACCCTATAATGCGACGTAACAAACTCAGAAACTTCTCAATTCATCCCAATTCAAGAACAACATTTAAATTCAAGAATTCATGTCAAAAATATTAACTTTCAAACTCTTTTAGGACGAATTTCGCTGAACTAAACATGTTTGGCGCATGGGTGAATGAACCCAACTCTATGTGAGACTCACATACCTTGTAGGGATCACCCCCGACGAATTCCACAAGCTAAACTCGACGAACTTGTCGATTTCCTTGCTTTTCCTTCTCTTTTTTCCTCTTCTTTACACTTCTCTAAAACCCTAACTCTTTTCCAAAAGCGTAAAACTGACAAGGTTCAGTTTAGACCCTTAATTAATTCACTAAAAAGAATTTAATTAATTGGATAAGGAAAAGACTGAAATACCCTTCAAAAATCCGGATTAGACATTTCCTTATTTGTGCAGCCCAAATTCCAATGGGCGTATCTCACTCATACACACTCAGATTCACTCAATCTTGGCGGCGTTGGAAATATCGTTCCAAAATCTTTCCAACCATATCTAGAAATACATCTAAATCATCCTGAGCTAGGAGTTATGGTCGTTTGAAGTTGACCAAAAACTCACTTTAACTTACTTAAAATTTTCCATATTTCCTTATACTTTCCTAAAATAACTATTTCCAGATTTTAAACTTCCTTCTAGTTCTTTCTAGTTGCGAGATGTTACACTAGCTAATGATTAAAAATATGGTGGTTCAGTGTTCAAACTATAAATTATCAAATAGGGTGTTGCTAGAGAGCTTTTACAGATCCTTAGATATGGGCAACAATATTGTAGAGGGTTTACTGATGAAGCATTCCTATAATGAGGCCAACACGCTACTTGATTGCATAACAAAGACAAACAAGGCATGGGCATGGCACACTAAAAATATTGAGGTAATGGACAATGCTTCAACCAGAAAGCTATCAAAGGATGAGATACTCAGATAAAAGGCCTACGACGAAAAAATGACATACTTGATGACATAGATTGTAATCCTAGCAAAGGATGTGATGGGTGCACCATTCCAAGAGGTGAATGTTATGGCTTCTAATAATGGGCTACAAAAATGAGGAAGTTTATTAGTCGTATGAAGAAGAAGCTCATTATGTGAGCAGTTAGTTGAGAGGTTCCCAACCCAACTATCAAGGTTCCACTCGGGGATTTTGGCAGCAAGGCCTAGGGAATTAAGGTTGGAATCGGGAGTAAAATTAGCAGAACATAGGTTAGTGAGATAGGAACTAGGGCAACTAGGAACAAGGCTTCAACCATAGTAGCTTAAATCCATATGTTCCACCCAAGGTGCTCACCAGAATTTTGAGCATTAGATCGTAAGTGACCCCATGAGCTCAAAATAGATGATATGTTATCTCGTGTCCTCAAGAAATTTTAATCTATAGATGATGGTATAAAACGACATAGTGACCTAGCAAGCATAGACTAAGTGGTAAACTCTCATCCATATCGACTAAACAAATAGAAGATTAGTTAAGCCAACTGTTAGCCTTGATAACAAAAGGCAAAAGGGAACTCTTCTGAGCGACACTATAGAAAATTCGAAGGCTGAAGAAGGTAATGTGAGTCATTGTATAGTTGTTACAACTCAGAGTGGCTGGATGTGCGATAATTATATGGTGGTAGTTGATACACCATAGAAAGTGAAAATTTCTAAAGACATAATTTGGGAAGAGAAGAAGAAGATTGCAAATGATTTGGCTAGTATTGAAGAGCTACTATTATTTTATTAGATCATCAAATCTTTTATTTCTTTTGAGATTTCTTCAATATTCAGTTCTACACAAGAAAGAAAGTTGAAACTCCTAAAGAGAAAGCAGATAGATCCTTCGTAGATGTAGTTGACCATACTTGTACTATGGAGAAGCTCCATCGTGAGGCCCGTGGGGTAGATATAAGAGGACTTGCTTCCAAGGTATCTACAGTGGTTCTCAGTCCCATGGTAGGAGCTTTTCAAGCAAAGGTCAGCATGATTATTATCCCTAGGGGCAGTCTAGCTGACCAATTTAGATCTCGCTTTGGACTTTAGGCTGTGGAGGTTAGGGTGGATTAGACAGTCTTCCACCTAGACCTTGGGGTGATCAAGGTTTCTTTGATTGCGGCGAGGTTGGGTACTATCCTAGAGATTGCCCCAGGCGCAGGGTTGTAGAATCTCTGTTTAGAGGCGGTACTCAGGTTCGTATAGGTGGTCCCCAAAGTCTTTGTGGAGGTTGATAAATATTCAATTATGTCCCATTTTCAAGACATAAGTGATCGTATGCAAAATAATACCTAACTTTTGAGGTCGGGGTTGAACTACAAGGATTGGTAAATGGGATCACTCTCGAATTGATTTCTCAACGCAAAACAAAATAGCACATTGTACTCTCAATATATATATATATATATATATATATATATATATGTTGGGATCTTGGGTAGAGACGGGTGATATTTTAGTAGGTAAATTAACACCCCAAGTCGTGAAAGAATCTTCGTATGCCCAGGAAGATAGGTTGTTACGAGCTATACTGAGGAGGGCCGGACCCTTTTTTATTTGTTTGTCTCTTTACCGTTCAAAGAAGAAGTGGTGTTGTTAAGTGTATACGCACTTTGTATGAGAAATAAAGGATATAAACATAGTGGTTGTTTAACGAGATACTATTTAGAATAAGATCGTCAAGTGAGTCATATATTGTGCATTTACCACTTTCAAATTTTTGAAATTGGATTTAGACTTTATCTACTTATTTCATATCATGGTTCAGGCGTTAAAAATCAGTGGGGTTTACTCTTCCTTTGCGATGCTCGTGGAACTATTGTCAATGGTTTACTTCTTGGGAATGTTAAAAAAAAGATTACTACGTGATTATTTGAATATGCCTATATCTATCGCTTTTGCTTCATTGATTTGATTCTCTCAATAGATACCGAGATCATATTGGAAATAAAAAATATAGTAATTCAAACTATAAGATATATGAGTAATTCAGATTGATCTATACAAATTGATATAACAAATACATATACATACTACCTTAAAAGCATGAACTCCCTAACTTGAATGTTAAATTACTATAATACCCCTAACTTAATACACCCAATTTAGTATATTTTCTATATTTAATATTTTATTTATTTATTTGTTCTATATTATATTAAAATATGACACTTTTTCACATTGACGGGTAGTAGTGACTTCCTTAAAGGATTGTGACTTTCTTAAAGAGTTGTGACTTTTCCGATGAGTTGTAACATTTCCGAATGATTGTGATTTTTCCAAAGGACAATGACTTATCTGATAAGGCACGAGCACAACTTTTCATAGTATCCTTTCTTGGCTATAAATAGAGGATTTTCTCACATTTTAAAACTACGAATTTTATAAGTTTTTTATTCTTCTTCTTAAATCAAGGAAGATTGTGAAAATTGTTCAATTATGCAATTACAATATTTTTTGTCCGAAAATTAGATGAATCAACAAAAATTGATGCAACAAGGAGAATGGAATAACTCAACTTCAAACGAGAAGACTATATAGATAATTAATGTGTACTCATTTTCATTGGCATAAATATACTTTTGCAACAGCTTCTACTTGACAAGAAGTTCAATAATTTTTTATCGCACAAACTACAACTTGGTGTTTAAGCTGTGAAAAGTCTCGAACTTTTGGAAAAAAAAGATTTGATCAAACACTTGTTTGAAGAGTCCAAACTAGATTTAATAAGTACTCTTCCATTTCCAATTTATTTGATGTACTTTTATTTTAATTCTGTTTATAATAAAATGTTCTTTTTTGTGGGGGGAGAGGGGGAATTCTTTAATTATAACACTTCATGTTACATGTTTAAAACCACAAAGTTAAAAGTCATTTTTATATAGTCTACATATCTTTAAATTAAAAGTCTTCTTTATTTTTTAAAATTTCGTATCAAATTAAAATTAGACAAATCTATATATATCTTAAATGTTAACTTATTATAATACTCCTCGACTTAAATTTTTTTTAGTATATCTTCTACATTTTATATTATATTATATTTATTTATTTATACTATATAAAATTATATTAAAAATATACACCTTATCACATTGAAGGGTCGTGAGTTTTTCAAAGAGTTATGGCTTTCTCGATGAGTTATGGCCTTTTCGAAGGGTTGTAACTATTTCCAAGGAGTTATGACTTTTTCGATGAGTTATGACATTTTCGAAGGGTAGTGACTTTCTAAAGGGTTGTGCCTTTTATAAAGGGTTGTGACTTTTTTGATAAGACACAACAAACAATTTTTCATACTACCCTTTGTTGGCTATAGATAGAGGGGTTTCCTCACATTTTTAGACTACAATTTTTAAAAAGTTTTCTATTGTTCTTCTTCTTAAAACACTGATAACGCTAAACTACACTTCATCCAATTCAAAGTGTAGGCGATTGCTAACAAGTATAAACCCAACTAAGAGTTGGGATCGATCCCACAGGGAGTGATACAATAAAAATTTGATTAAGAAGTAAAATAGTGTTCTAATCGTTTGTAGAGGTAGAAATTTCGCAACATTAAAGTAAATTATAAGGCTTTGACAATTAATGTCAAATGGGGGGATTCAGGTAACCAATTTACGACTACTAACACCGGAAGTACGCAAATAGAGAAAGTTTCTTGGGAGTGTGATAAATTAAATGCTAATTTCGTGTAATGGGTGATTATGAGTTACTCAAAGTTGTTGAATATCAGTGGGTAGGCTGGATTTTGGGTACAATAGTCATTTCTCAATCAACTATTGCGAATTGAGTGAGTTCTTTCAAATTTCAACAAGCATAATACAATTTAACAACCCATTACCTTAATCAATCCACTTTTTCAAGCTAGATTTGTATGATTGTATTCAAACCACTTTCTCAAGCTTGATTCATAACAACTTAATCAATACAATCATCAATTAGCAATTCCACTCTAACACTTCTTTCTCAAGCAAGTATAGAGCACTAAGCTAGAATTGTATTTGCAACTACAATTTATCAATTAAAACACAAACTATTAATTGAACCCACTTCAAAACAACAATAAAATCAATAACTAACAACAGCCATTAGCTAATTAATGCATTCAACTATATAATCACACCCCCAAGAATGAGGGTTTTAGTCGAACATAATAAAGAATAAGAAATCGTTACCAACGAAGTTTTCCATCAGATTGGGCAACAATCCACAAGTCTCCAAATGCTCAAATTAAAGCTAAAATCTCACAAACCCTAAATCTCTAAAGACAATGTTCTAGAATATAAAATATCAAAAACCCAGAAGTTGAGTAATGTATGTGAAATTCCAGAACTGTTCAGAACTCTTCTCTTCTTTTGGAAAATAACATTTATACTTTCCCAGAATTTCAGCATCGGAGTCACTTGGCGAAGTAAGTCGGGTTTCGCCGATCCGATCGGCGATGCGCCGAGTGCTCCTCCTCATGCCTTTTTTGGCGTGGCTTTTCATCATCTTTTTTTTTGTAACTTTTGGCGATTGACATCGGCATCGCCGATCTCTTTGGCACATCGCCGAGCTGCTAATCTGCTCGCCATGTTGCTCTTGTCCATGGGTTGGCATGCTGGAACTTTGGGTGAACTGAAGGTCCACTCGGCGAGTCGCTGAGTGGCTTTGGTGGTACCAACTTTGCTTTCCTTCAACTTTTTCAGCTTTTTCGCTCCTATTTTCCTCGTAGTGTTCTTGCCTTGCTATTTTGCCTTAATTGATGCATATTAACATTTTAACATCAGTTATGAGCATTAAATAGGTATTGAGAACACTATTTTCCCAAATATTAAGCCTTAAATGAGTCGAAATCCCTGACTCGTCAAACACCTAATTTAGTATATCTTCTATATTTTATATTTATATTATTTTATTTTAAAGCACATACCTTTTCGCATTGAATGGTTACTACTTTTCAAAGAGTTGTGATTTTTCCGATGAGTTGTGACCTTTTCGAAGGGGTGTGATTTTTATGATTAAACACAATAAGCACATGTTCATACTACCTTTGTTAACTATAAATGGAGGAGTTTCCTCATATTTCTAACTACAAGTTTTTTAAGTTTTCTATTCTTCTCTTCTTACAAACTCAAGTGTGATTTACAGATGTTGAGAATCTCAAAGTTCAATGGAATTTGAACACTGCATAACCTAAATGTTAAATTAATATAATACTACAACTAAAAACATCCAATGTAGTATATCTTCCATATTTTATATCAATACTTATTTATTTATCTATATTACCTTAAAAGCATGAACTCCTAACTTGAATGTTAAATTACTATACTATCCCTAACTTAGGTTGTGACTTTTTCGATGAGTTGTGACTATTCTGATAAGTTGTGACTTTTTTCAAAGGGTTGTGATTATTCGACGAGTTGTGACTTTACTAAAGAGTTGTGACTTTTCCAAAGAGTTGTGACTTTTTCAATAAGTTGTGACTTTTCCAAAGGGTTGTGACTTCTCGAAAACGTCATGACTTTAAAGATAAGACACAAAAAATACTTGTTCATATTACCCTTTGTTGACTATAAATAGAGGGGATCCCTCTCATTTTTCAACCATTTTTTTTAATATTCGAGGATGATGAAATGGACACATGTATATGATTTTCTCTATATACGTGTTGTGAGTCGACCAAGCCTAGTACGGGGGGTAGTAGGCCCGTATAACCATATCGAGGGGTTTGTACCTTGGTCCCTAGCTCGGGGGGTGGTAGGCCCGGGTAACCACATTGAGGGGTTTGTACCTCTTTCGCCTCTCCAAGGGGGTGGTAGGCCTTGGAAATACTATATTGATGGTCACTCACCACACTTGTGCTACGTCCCACTAAATATGATTTTTATGTAAGCATCATTATACATATCATTTCTTTAATATGCTATCTATCGGGTATGATTATGCATTTTGCCTATGATGTCCATCCCTTGTTGCATTGCATTGCATCCCATATACTTAGTACATTCAAACGTACTAATGCATACTCTATGCCTACATGATGTCACCATGTAGGGACCGGAGCACCGCTTGACCCTCCTCCTCCGCGTGGCTAATACGATTTCCTATCAAGGTTATTGGTGAGTCCTCCATTCCGGGGACGTTGCTCATGATCTTTTGCTATGTATAAGACCTTTCTTTTTAGTTATGTTTTGACTATGAGGGTGAGCCCGGTAGTTTGTCTTGGCCCCCGCTAAGTACTCATGTTTAGAGGTGGTGTTGGACAAGTTGTGTATTATGCTTGAGCTTGACTCATCTATGGTATTTAAGTATCATTTTTTTTTTTTTTTTGCTCCCTTAGTCCCGATTTCCCCCTTGATTATGCTTATCGCTTATGGTCATTTTAATTGTTTCCGCGACCAATGATGTGTAAGATACGCTATGAGGCTTGTTTGGGGTTCCTTCGGGTTCCCCATTCGCCGGTCACGTCTAGGCCCTAGGCTTGGGTCGTGACATTCTAACATCGGCATATTACTTTTGCCGACTTTGGGCCGTCTTCAACCTCTCTCTAATGAGTCGAACTTTTTAAATAGTCTCATAAACTAGTTCGGGACCAACTAGAGCAAATTCACGTACTTCAAACCAACTAACCAGAGATCTACACCTTCTACCATAAAGGGATTCAAACGTAGCCATGGCAATGCTTGAGTGGTAACTATTATTGTAGGCAAACTCAATCAATGGGAGAGGGTCATCCCAACTACCCTTGAAATCTACCACACATGCCCTCAACATGTCCTCTAAGATTTGAATGGTGCATTCCACTTGACCATCCATTTGAGAGTGGAAAGCGGTACTAAGTTTAACATTGGTACCAAGTCCTTTTTTGGAATGCCTTCCAAAAATGTGAAGTAAATTGAGTACCCCAATCCAAAATGATAGATGAGGGGACTCCATGCAACTTCACTATATCATTGATGTAGAACTTGGCATAGTCTTCCGCCAAAAATGAAGTCTTGACAGGAATAAAGTGGGCTGATTTTGTCATCCTATCAACAATGACCCAAATAGAATCATGTTGCCTTTGAGTACGAGGCAACCCCACAATAAAATCTATATTCACATCCTCCCACTTCCAAGTGGGAATATCTATATCTTGGGACAACCCTCCGGGCCTTTGATGCTCGGCCTTAACTTGTTCGCAATTCGGACACTTGGCTACAAAACCTGCTATATCCTTCTTCATACCATTCCACCAATAGACTTCCCGTAGATCACGATACATCTTGGTGGCTCCCGAATTAATAGAATATCGCGAACCATGAGCCTCTTCTAAAATTTTCTCCCTTAAGCCATTAACATTCGGAACACATAATTTACCTTGGTACCTAAGCACCCTATCTCCCCCTTGGGAGAAAGCCTCAACGGACTTATTGAGAACCGATTCTTTCAACTCCATTAATATGGGATCAAGGTGTTGCTTAGACTTTACATCAACCACAAAGGACGATTCGAAACTATGATGGACCATGAATCCACCCTTGGTGGAATCCACTAGTTGGACACCTAACCGGGACAACCTATGACATCATGAACCAATTCCTTCTTCTCATCTTCAACATGAGTCGACTACCCATGGAAAATCTACCTAGGGCATACATAATTACAGTAGCTTTGCCGGGGTGGTAAAGGACACTCATGTCATAATCCTTCAAAAAGTCTAACCACCTTCTTTATCGGAGATTCAAGTCTTTTTGGCTAAACACATATTGAAGACTCTTGTGGTCGGTAAACACATCTACATGGACCCCATATAAGTAATGTCTCCATATTTTCAAAGCAAACACAACAGCCGCTAATTCAAGTTCATGAGTCAGATAATTCTTCTCATGGACCTTGAGTTGCCTTGAAGCATAGGCAATCACTTTACCACGTTGCATAAGGACACATCTCAAACCCACTCGAGAAGCGTCATAATATACCACAAGCCCATTGGTACCCTCCGGTAAGGTCAACACCGGAGCGGATGTAAGTCTATCTTTCAATTCTTGGAAGCTTTTCTCACAAGCCTCCAACCACACAAACTTAGCTTTCTTTTGAGTCAAAGCCGTCAACGGAGAAACAATGGAGGAAAAAACCCTCAACAAAACCTCCTATAGTAACCAGCCAAACCCAAGAAACTTCTAATATCGGTAGCAGATAGAGGTCTAGGCCAACTCTTGACCGCATCCATCTTCTTAGGATCTACCTCAATACCCATACCCGACACAATATGACCAAGGAAGGAAACCGATCTTAGCCAAAACTCACACTTGCTAAACTTTGCATACAATTGGTGAGTTTTAAGGACTTGCAATACAATCCTCAAATGATCCATATGTTCACCCTCACTTCTCGAGTAGATCAAAATATCGTCAATAAAAATGATCACAAACAAATCAAGATATTGCCTAAATACCCTATTCATTAGGTCCATGAATGCTGCCGAGGTATTTGTTAACCCAAAAGACATAACTACAAATTCGTAGTGACCGTATCGGGTCCTAAAGGCCGTTTTAGGAATGTCACACCCTCTTACCCTTAGTTAATGGTAACCCGAACGAAGATCTATTTTGGAGAAATGGTTAGCCCCTTGGAGTTGATCAAACAAATCGTCAATCCAGAGAAGTGGATACTTATTCTTTATAGTGACCTTGTTCAATTGGCGGTAATCAATACACATCCTAAGGGACCCATCTTTCTTCCTTACGAACAATACCGGAGCACCCCATGGAGATATGCTTGGTTGAATAAAACCCTTGTCTAACAAGTCCTTGAGTTGCTCCTTCAACTCCTTCAATTCGGCCAGAGCCATTCTATAGGGAGGGATATCTATGGGTTGTGTATCCGGCAAAAGATCAATGCCAAAGTCTATTTCCCGTTCGGGAGGAATGCCAGGAAAGTCATCGGGAAAGACTTCCGGAAACTCACTCACCACGGGGACCGACTTTAAAGAAAGGACCTTAGACTCAACATCCATAACCCTAACAATATGATACATGCACCTCTTGGAGATCATTTTTCTAGTTTTTAGACATGAAACAAATTGACCTCTAGGAATAGTATTCCCCCCTTTCCATTCTAAAATTAGCTCTTTTGGAAATTGAAATTTGACCACATGGGTCTTACAATCTATTGAAGCATAACACGCATGCAACCAATCCATGCCCAAAAATACATCAAAATCAAGCATGTCTAATTCTACCAAATCAACCAAAGTGACTTTATGAGACAAATAAATAGGACAACTCCTTAGACTCTTTTTTCTACTACCGAGTCACCAACCGAGGTAGACACCGAAAAAAGTTCTAGTAACTCTTCGGGGAGCACTTCAAATTTCATAGCCACAAAAGGTGTAACAAAAGATAAAGTGGAACCGGGGTCTAATAATGCATAAACATCAATGAAAAGACTTGCAACATACTCGTAACAACATCCGGTGAGCTCTCTTGGTCACCTCGGGATTGAAGAGCTTCTTGGGAGCATCGTAATTTAAGCCACTTGGAGGGACTTGCTTGCCCTCTCTCCCTTGAACCTTTATCATGAGAAAATCTCTCTTAATAGGACCGCTCTTCCCATAATTAAAGCAACCATCCGTGCCAACTAAGCACTTGCCATCATGCTTTTTGCCACACTTTTCACAACTAGGTCTTTCAACATAAGAGCTACCACTATTACCTCCTTGTGGCTTAGGGTTAGACACCCTATCTTTGTTGACCCTTGGAGTGCTAGATGTGCCTTGGTTGGAAAACCTCTGCTTGAAACTTGGTTTACCTTGAACCTCAAATTTACCCTTGGAAGAATTCCCATCATCGGTCCTTGCCATTTTTACTTCTCTAATTCACTTGCTTGAGCTTTTGTTCCTCAATTTGCTCGGCATGAACCATGAGACGTGAAATATTCATACTTGGGATGAGCATTGCCGAACGACATTCATTGACTACCAAGTCGGATATCCCCATAACAAATTTGTTCATCTTGGCCCTAGAGTCCGCCACTAAGGTTGGAGCTTATTTAGACAATTGGGTGAACTTAAGGCTATACTCCTTCACACTCATACCTCCTTGGCGAAGGTTGATGAATTGTTGCATGTTTCTCTCCCTCAACTCTAGGGGGAAAAACCTATCAAAGAAGGCCGACTTGAACACTCCCTAATCAACTGGGATCGCTCTTACGGTTCTCTCATCCTTCCATTGCTCATACCATACTTGAGCCACATCTTTCAATTGGTAGGCGTCTAGTTCCGCCTTCTCTCATGGAGACACACTCATAGCATCAAGCACTTTAAACACTTCATCAATAAACCCTTGTGGGTCTTCATCCACTTTGGAGCCATAGAATGTAGGGGGATTCATTCTTGTGAAATCCCTAATCCTTGAAGCGGTTGTACTTGTATTGGGGTTCACTTGAACTCTATCATCCCTAGTGGCTTGAGGTGTTAAAGCATGAGTCAATGTTTGGAGAGCCGTCCTTATCTCCACATTGGTCATAGGCCTCTCTTCATTAGGAGCTTGAGGATCTTGAGGATCTTGGGGAGGAGCTCCCTCATTGACATTCTCCTCTTGCATCCTTCTTGTTCCATCTTCTTGTATTCATTGCCTATAAGCACAAGATAAAGGTTAGGAAAAGGACTTCATAGAGTTAGGATTCCAAAGCATAACTAAAGAGTAATGAAAGAAGTGAAAGTTCCTAAACATCTTATAGCCTCTCATTCATAAGTGTGGCGCACTTCATAATTATGAACAAGACTCTACTAGACGTGGTTCATGAGACATCATCCTAGAATCATTCTATAACCTTGTGCTCTGATTACCAAGTTTGTCACGACCCGGGGTTACCCCTTAGGAGTAATATGGCGTACTTGACCCCGAAAGGGTCTCATACTATCCCTTAGCATAATCATAACATAAAGATAGAATAAGAGCGGAAAATTTAAAACTTTTACAATATAAGTCAACTTTTTTTTTTCCATAAACGAACATAAGAATCTAGACTTGTCTCATTCACCATCTAATATGATAGAGAGTACAAATAGGGTCCAAAGCCCTCTACATCAATAAAGTCTTAAAATAGGAAAGTACAATAAAACTAGAAATGAGTAATCCGTCCTCGAACTTGAGGACTCACAAAGCTTAGGGAATAGTCAACCCAAGCTTCACTTGAAAGGAGAAGTGCGTATCAACGACCGCAACCTACACTCATAGAATGTAGAAAATATGGGTTAGCACAAATAATATACTAAGTATGGAGGCCATGCACAAAATCCTTAAAACATGCATAAAAGAGACATTTAGTTGAAATCGTGCCTTTATCAAGTTTAAAAGCCATACTGCACATTTATGAAGAAACATAAGCCAAACCAACATAGAAGTAGCCCAAAGCCATACTAGTGCAATGCAAAGGTAAGATCCCATAACCCTACCAAATGCTAAGTATCACATTAGGCCACCAACAACATACATATCTTACTTTTTCCTAATCCATAACAAACATACATAAGTAAGGAGTTATTCATAATCATAGTTTGTGACAAGTAAAGTCAACCTTAACATTCATACATATCTTTCAGACATAATTCATAAGTCATCGTAACATAAGAGAACCTCACCATAATCCCTCTTAAAGCCTACTTGTGCAATGCGTAAGTGAAGTCCCATACCCCCACTCATAATAAGTAGTACCTCTCAAGAAGTCATAGTTAAAGTCGAAGTTCTTATCTTAGTTCATATTCATATCATATAAGGAAGTTTAGCCTTAACCGACATAGACCAGGCGAGCTACATGGAATCCGGTGTTCTACCCCCATACCGAAAATAGGTGTCCTACTTGCCTAAGGTAGAACTTTCATAATAGCTTTTAGGTGGATCCACTAGTTAAAGACCTATGTGGGCACATAGTTATAGGATATGAGGATTGCTACTAGAAACCCGGACTACTAGCGTAAAAGGTTTCCATCCCATGAGACAACATACATTGGGAAGCCGGACTTGCTAAACGTAAAAACTTCCATCTCATTGTTCATATCCACTCGGTGCTAAGCATAATTCCCTTTAATAGTCATATTAAGTCTTTACTTAAGTTCAGGTTCACAAGAGAATGCACTAGGCACCCAACCTACATAATACCATAAGAGCTCAAAGATTCATTAGATGATAATGTCCTTTCAACCTTAGAACCATCAACATATGAGTAAACCTTTCACATATCATTCATAGTGTTTCATGAGAATAACATTTCAATCAACACAACAAGCTTATCATAACATACATACATACTTCATGCATAATCAAGTGTACGGGTATAGGGAAGAAGTATCTCACATCAATACCACAATTACACAAGTCATAGGATCACCATCATCTAAGTAAATCATGAACTCATATACAATCTTCATCAACATATATAAACCCCAATTATTACCCTTCAAGGCTAGGAATCAAGATCAACCCTAACTTCAAGAATTATCACATTAGATAGGGGGATTTCATGATTCAACAACATAATCAATTGTCAAGCTCTCATCATCAATCAAGCCATACATAGTTCACAATTTAGGAAGAAGGGGGAAATCATGGGTCCAAGGGAGATTTTTATCATAAAACATCAATAATCCAACATTCCAATCATAAATCATCTTACTTAACAAAAATTAACCATAATTAAACCATGGAAAACGTTTTGGAAGATGACCCATATTAGAGATTGAAAACCCTAAAATTGGGGGATTTGAAATCTTGAAAACATATTTTGATGGGTCTCCTTGGGTGATTTCTACCCAAGGATGAAAAGAATCTATACCTCAATTAAGAATATCTAAGATGTTTGGGGAAGAACCTTGAGAATCTACAAACCCTAGCTCCAATGGTTTCTTCTTCTTCCTTGAGTTTAGAGAGATAATTTTTTAGAGAGGAGGGAGATTTTGATTTCAATTTGGGTGTTTGGGAATAATGACTAAGTCTTGTGAATTTTGACTTAAAAACAATATATAAACTTCCCCTAAAAATACCCAAAACACTCCCACTTTAATTGGACTAAAACGAAAATGACCTAAAAGTCCTTCATTTAATAGTCCCCGTCAGGGACCACGACCCGTGGTCCCCCTCGTGAAGGCTAGGTTAGTAGATCCATTTTGGTAGCATGAGGCATTTGAGCCCAAGGCATTACCACGAGGGTCTCCACGAGCCGTGGTCCTTCTTGTGGTCCTTGAGGCAGTAGGCTCACCACTTTGGACCCTTGTTCTTTGCCTAAGGAAACTCCACGAGCACCTCCTGTGGTCGTGATCATGACAACGAACCGTGGTGATGGCCATGTAAGTTGAGGCAGTAGCTAGGGAAAATGGAGGCCACACTTTCATTGCCAAGAAGGCTTCACGACCACCTTCACGAGCCGTGGAGTGGACCACAACTCGTGGTCCCCCTCGTAAAGGTGGGGAAATATGCTCTTAGCTAGGGGCAGCCTTGGCCTTGGCTTGGCCCCTTGGCCTTGGCACTTGCCCCTTGGTCTTTACCCAATAAGCCCCACTTCAACCCTAAACGACTTACTTAAAATTCAGGGAATCATTTTACGATTTTTAACCTTACGTTTATGCTCTAGGTTAACCTACCATTTTCCGGAGTGTTACATTTACTCTTTTGGTATCATGTGTCTTACATGTTCCCATGATTTCATTATTTATGCATGTTCATGAAAAGCTTAAGTCTTGAGATAATGAGCAACTCGATTGATTTCAACATGTTTATGTTCATTTGAGTATGAATTTCATATAGATCTAATGATATGATGTTTTGAACATGATTTAGCTTGGAGTTGATGTTTTCTCCTCGGATATATGCATTTGAGTATGAGTTGCATATAGATTTCATGATATAATGATCTTAACATGCTTTAGTTTGGAGTTGATGTTTCCTCCTCAGATATGTGCATTTATGTGATTGCATGCATGTTGGGCTGTTATGTTAAGTCCCTACCTCCCTTATGATGTCTTGAATCTCATTCGAGGACGAATGTTCCCAAGGGAGAGATAATGTAACACCTCAGATTCGAGAAAAAGGAAAAATAGCAGTTTTCAGCAATAGTTGGTTGGTCGGCAGTTATGTTTGGGGTAGTTGGGTCTTTTCCTAATTATTTTATCCCTATACTACGTCATTTTACCCTTCACCAAAACTCCTATATAAGTGATTTTAAGCCCAAATTCTTTTCATTCTCTTAAAATTCACCAAAAGAAGTTGAGTCTTTCTCTCCCAAGGATATTTCTCTCTCTAGAAGCTTGAAGAAGAAGATTCAAGCTAGGGTTCAAGATCAAGCCTTCATTCTTCAATTGCTTTGGGATTTGGTAGCAAGGTATGCTAGTTTTCATCCATGGATTTCTTCCATTCATGGAGTTCCCAAATTCTCCTATTTTCAAAGATAGAAATTTTAATTGAGACTATTGAAGATAAGCAATTGGACTTGAGGTATGATAGTTTTCATCCATGGATTACTTTCATCCATGGAGTTCCCAAATTCTCCTATTTTCAAAGATAGAAATTTTAATTGAGTTAGGGTTTTCTTCAATTGCCATGGGTTATCTTCAACGTTGATTTAAATGATTGAATTATGATCTCTTATGCATAAATTGATGAAATACTATGATTTTTATGATGATTCCCCATGAACCCATGTAAATCCCATGTTTTCCAATTATGATGATATGATGTGAGTTTTGAATTATGAAAGAGGTGATTATGAAATGTTCTTATGAGATTTATGTAAATGTTTTAAGGATGCTTTGAGAGTGAAGTATCAATAATGATGATTGTTGTTGTGTTGTTGAAATTTTTTTCTCATAAACAAATTAAAGCATGATTTGTGAAAGGACATTCTCACATAAATGATTCTTAGGGTTGAAAGGTTTTCTCAACTAAATTATGAATCAAATATTTTAGGAGCTATTCCAATACGACCTAGCTTGGATTGGTTACTTAATTGTACCTCTCCATGGATGATACATTACCTAGCTTGGATTGGTCATTGAAAGATATCTTTCCATGGATGACATATGAATTAGCTTGGATTGTCAAGATGACGTGCCCTTCCATGGATAATGACTTAGCTTGGATTGACAAGATGAAATGCCCTTCCATGGATAATAAGAACAAGTTAAGAAAAAGACTATTCCGTGGGACTTATGCTTAACACCAAGAGGATATTGAGATGGAAGCTTTCCCGTTAGTAGAGGTTGGGTTTCTAGTAGCAATGTCCTTGTCCCTTACCTATGTGTCCCATAGGATGATTGTCTAGATAGACATTATCTAGTCGATCCACTTTCGCTCAGATTCATGGTCCTTCCTTGAAAAGTAAGACACCCCTTTACGGTGTGGGGTAGACACTGGATTCCATGTTGATAGCTCGCATGGTCTTATATGTGGCTTAAGCTACTTCCCACAAACAAATAAGCAAAGTTATGATGAACCAAGGTTACTTCAAGGAAGTATCATAAGTATATTTTAAGATGATGTTCACTTGCATTGGTCATGTTTTATGACTTATGGTTTCTAACTCTCAAGATGCATGTTTTAGCTTGATCATTGCTTACTCATGAAAATATCCCTTTTTTGCATGTTTTAAATGTTTATATGCATGACTATCATACTTGGTACATTTTTTTGTACTAACGCATACTCTTGCCTACATTTCCCCAAATGTAGGGTCTGACTATCAGGGTTCTCAGTTTCGTGACTAGAGGTTGATTTGTGAGATTTCCAACCTTTGGTGAGTCCTCATGCTTCGAGGATGGATTCTCATTGATTTCAGTCTCTTTCTTACTTTCAGTTTGGACATGATGTATGGGCTAGGCCCAATTTCATTCTATTGTATTAGATGGCTAATGAGACAAATGTTTAGACTTCCGCATTGCTTTTATAAAACTTTTGGACTTAAAATGTTGTCTTTATCTATTATGTTCTATTTCTTATGTTATTAATGCTAAGTGGCTTGTATGAGCTCTCTCGGGGTCCTTTATGCCATGTTACATCTAGGGTGTACCTTTGGGTTGTGACAGGTATATGACCTTAGAGAGAAAGTGTCACGACCCAGGGGTACCCCCTAGACGTAACACGACGTACTTGACCCCAAAGGGGTCTCATACAAGCCCTTAGCATATCATGACATAAGAATATAGGGAAAAATGCAGAAAATTTAAAACTTTCTTTACAATCGAAGTCTTTCAAATAATAAGAGAGTGTCTATGACACTATGTCTCAAACCATCTATAACATTTGAATTAAAACTCTTGAATACAATCTTAGGGACACAACCCTTACAAAAAGTCTAAAACATAAAGGAAAGACATAAATGGACATATGGTCAAGCCCTCGAATACTATGAGGACTCACCAATCTTCTTCTTGATCTACTATAGTCCTAGCCACGAGTGTAGAATCCGATATTACCAAACCCTACACTTAGAGAAAATGTAGAAATATGGGTTAGCACAAAATGTACTAAGTATGGAAGCCATGCATTAAAATCCTTAAAACATGCATAAAAGGGACATTTTATTTGAAACCATGCTATATGCCACTTTTGAACATCATCTTTGAAATAGTTGAAGAATGTAGCTCATAAGACAAACCATGCAGAATTCATCCTAACATAAGGGGTATCATCATAATCACAAGCATAGTCTCCAACACAACATAATGCATACTCCAATCTTCACAAGACATAATTCACATGCAGAATTACATACCAAGATCATATCATCATAATAGATCCATCACATAAGTAACCTTAAGATCTACTTGTGCAATGCATAGATAGGATCCCATAATCCTATCCACACTAAGTATCACTTCTAGGCCACCATGATCATGCATAACATACCTTGACCTTATCCATAGCCAACACTCATAGACAATGAGACATTCATATTCATATATTATAATAAGTAAAGTCACTCATAGAAACAATTCATATCATTCATACATAATTTCATATATCTTCATAACATAAGGAAACAACATCATAAGCCCTTTATAAGTCTACTTGTGCATTGTATAAGTGAAGTCCCCTACCCCCACTCACACTAAGTAAAGTTCATTAAGAAGTCATGAGTATAGTTCATGTTCATAATTCATATAAACCATACATTTAACTCATACTCATCATATCATGAGAGAGACATACCATCCCCACTCTCAAAGTCTACATGTGCAATGCATGAATGAAGTCCCATACCCCCACTCATACTAAGTAGAACCTCTTAAGGAATCATAATACATAACTCATTTTTTTATCGTAAATCATCTCCTTATCATATGGGGAAATAGCCTTAATTGACATAGACCATGTGAGCTACATGGAATCCGGTGTTCTACCCCTACACCGAAAAGAGGTGTCCTACTTGCCTAAGGTATAATATTCATTATTAGCTTTTAGGTGGATCC
>NW_006238996.1:349042-356433 GCF_000226075.1 Solanum tuberosum | reverse complement strand
ATTGCTACTAGAAACCCTAACTACTAACGTGGAGGTTTCCATCTCATGAGATAACCATATTGGGAACCCAACTACTAGCGTGAAAGAACCCATCTCATACTCATATCCACTCGGTGCTAATCATAATTCCCTTTAAATTCATATTAATTCTTAACTCAAGTTCATGTTCATGAAATAAAGCAATAGGCACTCAAACCAACATAATATCATAATAGCTCATAGATTCATTAGGTGAGAATGTCCTTTCAACCTTAGAATCATCAACATGTGAGAAAACCTTTATTCATAGTGTGTTCATGAGGATAGCCTTTCAATCAACACAACAAGCTTATCATAAACATACATACTTCATGCACAGTCATGTGTGAGGGTGCATATGATAATTAGCCTTTCAACAACACCTTAGTCACATGTGTGTGTGATTGTCCTTTCAATGACATAACAACAACAATTTAGACACTTCACTTTCTAAGTGTTCATAAAACATGCACATAACATCATAATCATGCATACTCCTCATATCTTGCATTCAAGGATCATGTTGAGTCAACACATCTAACATTCACCACATGAGACATATATATAGTCATAACTCAAGTACAACATTCATTCCATGCATAAACTCATATACTCATATTATAGATCATGTGGATGAAGTCCTTTCACAATAATGCCATATACAATTCAACATACATAATAGCTTCCTTCTTTAAACCTTAACATCCTTAACTTATTCATATTAGCTTTTACCATTAAAGCCCTAGGAGTCATCTTCATATTTTGAGCATTACTCTCAAGTAACACCTCACATGGTCATCATGTAAACCTAACTCTCAAGGTAAACTAACGACATGCTTCATTCTTACTCAATTATAGACATATAGCATCAAGTAAACTAAATCTTAATAATACTTCAACCATGATTCATCATGTAAGATCTAATCAAGTTAGTTCATGTCTACAAGATTTGCTCATAAGCAATTCATATCTAGGTGATCTAATCTAAGGCAATTCATCAAGAAGTTCATCAATATTAGAAGGTCACATATAAACCTTCAATTTTCCTCTGACATGACATAGCGCTTGGCCACATCAATTACACCCTATAATCTTAGGTTAATTAATTATACATGTAGAATCATACTAAATTCATGCAATAACATCATAATCTACTCACATCCAAGCAATTGGACCAACTTGCAACAACATTCGTAATGTAAAGAAGAACCATAGCTAGGATTGGGGAACTCATGGATTCTTGAGGAATTCAAGTTAAAAGCATATAAAATCAGTAATACATCTATAAACAAACATAATTTAACCTTTAAATGCAACTTTGAAAGGAATCCATGGGGTTGAGTTGAAACCCTAGCTTTTGGACATTTATAGATTTGAAATAAAAGCTTTTGAAGGGACTCCTTGGGTGATAGCTTCCCAAGGATGAAAACTTCCATACCTTATGAAGATTTCCACACGAAATTGAAGAAGAAAAGCTGCTCCTTGAACCCTAAACTTGACCTTGTTCTTGCTCTTCAATGGAGGTTCTAGAGAGAAAATATTTTGAGCGGTGGGTAGTTTCTTATTTTGTGTTTTGGAATAATGAATTGGAAAAGGTGTTTTAATACTTTTAAAAGCCTTAAAATACCTTAATTAATCAATAATAATCGTGTCCTAAGTTAACTAACCTAAAAAGGAATTTAACATGTTGCCCTTACCTTGGCCGAGTCTTGGACAACAACTAAGGTGTGACTCACGAAACCCTACCCACAGACCATGGGTGGGTCCACGAGCCATGCTGGCAAGTCGTGGTTTGTATATGGAGCTTGTCATCTAGGACCTTGACCTATGACCAAACCCTACGGGGTGTTGATGGACCTACGGGGCGTAGGTCCCATCCGTAGGTCACATCTTTTTTACAGGTTTTTGGTTCTTCGCCAGTTTTGGGGTTTAGACTTTAGGGTCCTCCTCAAGGACCCTTGGTTGGTCCTTGGGGGGTCGTACCTTGATGTTTAACCTCTAAACCCCTCAACCAAAGCTTGGGAACTCATTTTACAACTTCAAACCCCACAACAAACTCAAAACAAACTCGTTAGGCTCTAGTTTCACCTACTAGTTTTCCGGGTCGTTACATTATCTCCCCTTAGGAACATTCATCCTCGAATGACACTTTAAACACATTAGGGAAATAAAGACTCAAGACTAGCAGCCGATCATGCATGAAACATCATAAACAATGCATAAAACTAAGAGGAAACATCAACTCCATCTCAAACATACTCAATGCAACACAAGAAAGTAGGAACTACATCTACAAACTCATTATGCATGAAACTCATCAATTCACATAAATATGGGAAGAACTACCTGCTCCAACTCAAAGCAAGCTCAACACAACAATATGGAGCCAACATACCATTTCATCAATAAAACATAACTAAGCATGTTCATCAATTATCTCATGAAGTCAAATATGCCATCATCATACTAAAATGCACAACAACATGATGAACATATAAATTCTGAAAACTCATTTTATACAAAATAAGAGTCTTTCAAAAACATGCATAACATGAGGAGATCATGGAAAATTCTAAAACACTCGTGACTCCTAGACATAAAACAAGCCCAAATGGAACTCTTGGTCTCAAGCTTGAATAGGAATAGAAGGAGGGGATGAGGATGTCGGGACTCTCAATCAACATTGCTATCTAAGCATATCATCTCCCCCTTGGGAGTAAGCCCCCTTACTAAGACCTCAAATACTACTTTCTTCAAACAATCCCAAAACATCACCAAAAATCAACATGACCTTACCGGGCTCTAAAACCAATAGAGGTCTAATAATCATGAATCCAAATCCTATAAAGGTTAACAAGAGTAATTCTATGGGACAAGGAAAATTTTGGACACATATAACATCCAAGACTCCACAATCATGAAATGAGTCAAGGAGGACTTATCATCTTAAGCTAGAGGAGAAATAGAAGGAACATAAGGATATTGGGATATCTCATTGGCCCTTGGCCTCCCAAATAACACTCTCTACATTCTCTAGGTATCACTTAAACACTATTATTCATCAAATCCTCCAACACATCATAAAACTCATAATGGCTAAGTTGGGGTCCACCAAAATACACACATAACCATAATCAAACCCATACATACTAAGGACCATATAAAAGCTCATCATGTCCAATTCATCAAGTAACAAAAGACAAGCACTATCGGAATAGAAGTAAGCATGAAACACATACCGGGAGCAACATTAGGAGGAAACTCTTGTTCACCTCTAGCTTGAAGAGCATCAGACCTAATTGTCGTGCTCTCTCTTCCCCTAGCCTTAAGTATCAGGCAATCTCTTATTTTGTGGCCACTTCCACCACAACCATAACAACCCTTTATGCTGGCTAGACACCTATCATCATGTCTTTTTCCACACCGAACACAAGTAGGCTTAATCACATAAGATCCACTACCACTCATTCCTTGAGATTTTGGGGTAGACACCCTCTTTTGGTCAACTTTGCGGGAATCTTGGAAGAGCTTTGACCATAAAATATTTCTTGAGAGGGGTCATCATCATCAACTCTATACCTCTTTGTTCCTCTAGACCTACCTTCAAGTTTCTCCCTTTCAAACCATTGAGCATGGATCACAAGACAATCAATATTCATATCATTCTTAAGCATAACCATACTACATTCTTTCGCTATCAAGTTGGATACACCCAACACAAACTTACTCATCTTCATCCTATGGTTAGTCACTATGGATGGAGCATACCTTGACAACTTAGTGAACACCCGAGCATACTCCTTAACACTCATCCTACCTTGGCGAAGGTTAATAAACTCAATTATCTTAGTCTCTCTCATTTCTAAAGGGCAAAACCTATCAATGAACCCATTCTTAAATCTTTCCCATTCCATGGGGCCCGCTTCTATCGGCCTCGCTCCTTTCCATTGACTAAACTATATTAGAGCAACATCCTTCAATTGGTAAGTGGCCCATTCCACCTTCTCTACCGGAGTTACTTTTATAATGTTCATCACCCTAGAGACCTCATATATAAACTCTAGAAGATCTTCATCTATCTTTGACCCATAAATTCCAGAATCTCTATCCCGACTTGAGTCAACAATAGAAAACCATACCTAATCTTCTCCTTAGACACATATTCCCCTATAGGGACAATTGGAGCTTGGGGAGGAGCTTGGAGGGGAACCTTTTGCTCTACATTGTTTTCCTCATTCCTTTCAACGTAATCCCTTAGAGTAGTCATATCCTGAAAACCATAGGGCACACATTATGAGAAAGACCTAATAAAACTCAACTCTAGGAAATGTCTTAGAGAATGAAGAAGTGAGGTTTTCCTAACATCTGATAGCCACCTATTCATAAAATATGGTGCGCTTCACATTTATGTACAAGACTATACTAGATGTGGTTTGAGACATCCTAAAAACCATCCCCAAAATCTTATGCTCTGATACCAAGTTTGTCACGACCCAGGGGTACCCCCTAGACGTAATACGTCATACTTGACCCCGAAGAGGTCTCATACAAGCCCTTAGCATATCATGACATAAGAACATAAGGAAAAATGCGGAAAATTTAAAACTTTCTTTACAATCGAAGTCTTTCAAATGATAAGAGAGAGTCTATGACACTATGTCTCAAACCATCTATAACATTTGAATTAAAACTCTTGAATACAATCTTAGGGACACGACCCTTACAAAAAGTCTAAAACATAAAGGAAAGACATAAAGGGACATATGGTCAAGCCCTCGAATACTATGAAGACTCACCAATCTTTTTCTTCTTGATCTACTATAGTCCTAGCCACGAGGGTAGAATCCGATATCACCAAACCATACACTTATAGAAAATGTAGAAATATGGGTTAGCACAAAATGTACTAAGTATGGAAGCCATACATAAAAATCCTTAAAACATGCATAAAAGGGACATTTTATTTGAAACCATGCTATATGCCACTTTTGAACATCATCTTTGAAATAGTTGGAGAATGTAGCTCATAAGACAAACCATGCACAATTCATCCTAACATAAGGGATATCATCATAATTACAAGCATAGTCTCCAACACAACATAATGCATACTCCAATCTTCACAAGACATAATTCACATGCATAATTACATACCAAGATCATATCATCATAATAGAACCATCACATAAGTAACCTTAAGATCTACTTGTGCAATGCATAGATAGGATCCCATAATCCTTTCCACACTAAGTATCACTTCTAGGCCACCATGATCATGCATAACATATCTTGATCTTATCCATAGCCAACACTCATAGACAAGGAGACATTCATATTCATATCTTATAATAAGTAAATTCACTCATAGCAACAATTCATATCATGCATACATAATTTCATATATCTTCATAACATAAGGAAACCACATCATAAGCCCTTTATAATTGTGCAATGTATTATTGAAGTCCCATACCCCCAATCACACTAAGTAAAGCTCATAAGAAGACATGAGTATAGTTCATGTTCATAATTCATATAAAACACACATTTAACTCATACTCATCATATCATAAGAGAGACATACCATCCCCAGTCTCAAAGTCTACTTGTGCAATGCATAAATGAAGTCCCATACCCCCACTCATACTAAGTAGAACCTCTTGAGGTAACCATAATAAATAACTCATGTTCTTATCGTAACTCATATTCTTATCATTTAGGGAAATAACCTTAACCGACGTAGAGCATGCAAACTAATGGAATCCGATGTTCTACCCCCATACCCAAAAGAAGTGTCCTACTTGCCTAAGGTAGAAGGTTATTTTTAGCTTTTAGGTGGATCCACTAGCTAAAGACCTATGTGGGCACATAGTTATGGGATATGGAGATTGCTTCTAGAAACCCTAACTACTAACGTGGAGGTTCCATCTTAGGAGATAACCGTATTGGAAACCCAACTACTAGCATGAAGGAACCCATCTCATACTTATATCCACTCGGTGTTAAGCATAATTCCCTTCAAATTCATATTAAGTCTTTACTGAAGTTCATGTTCATGAAAGAATGCACTAGGCACTCAAACCAACATAATATCATAATAGCTCATAGATTCATTAGGTGAGAATGTCCTTTCAACCTTAGAATCATCAACATGTGAGTAAACCTTTCACATAATATTCATAGTGTGTTCATGAGGATAGTCTTTCAATCAACACAACAAGCTTATCATAAACATACATACTTCATGCATAGTCATGTGTGAGGGTGCATATGAGAATTAACCTTTCAAAAAAACCTTAGTCACATCATAGTCATGTTTATGCATGTGTGTGTGATTGTTCTTTCAATGACACAAAAATAACATTTTATACAATTCACTTTCAAGTGTTCATAAAACATGCACATAACATCATAATCATGCATACCTGTAATGACCCATAAAACTAGTACGTGAAACTAGAGCCTAACGAGTTTTGTTTTGAGTTTGACATGATGTTTTGAGTTGTTAAATGATGTCCCGAGCTTAGGTTGAGGGGTTTAGGGGTTAACCGTTAAGGTACGACTCCCCAAGGACCAACCAAGGGGTCCTTGAGGAGGACCCTAAAGCCTAACCCCCAAGACCCCAATAAATCAAAAACCTGTTAATTTGTGAAAGACTCACGGATGGGACCTACGCCTCGTAGGTCCATCCACGCCCCGGGATGGCCTCTGTGGGTCAAGGTCCCAAAAGTGATGCTACAGAACCAAACCACGAGAAGCCAGGATGGCCCATGGACCTACCCACGGTCCGTGGATGGGTGTTCGTGGTTTGCACCTGGTTTGCTGTCAAGTCTCGGCCTAGGGGATGGTTAAATAGTAAATTCATTTTTAGGTTAGTTAAGTTGGGGGAAGGTTTTTATTGATTAATTAAAGTATTTTAAGGCTTTTAAAAGTATTAAATACCCTTTTTCAATTCATTATTTCTAAACACAAAATAGAAACCTCCCACCCTCTCCAAATATTCTCTCTAGAAACCACCATTGGAGAAGAAGGATTCAAGCTTTCAAGCTCAAGATCTCACCATTCTCACTCAATTTTCGTGCAGTTCTTCCCTAAAAGGTATGGCAGTCTTCATCCTTGATCAAGTTTCATTCAAGGAGCCCTTTCAAAGATGATTTCAAGTTTTCAAAATCCCCCAAAAAGCTAGGGTTTTCAATCTATGCATGGGTTCACTTCCAAAACATTTTCAAAGGTTTATATATGATGAATTATGAATGGATTGTTGAATTAATGATGAATTATGGTGAATTTATCCTATGAACCCATATTTCCCCCAAAATTCTAAGTTATGAATTGTGATTGGGAATTGATTGATCATGAAAGTATGTTGAATT